>NC_051443.1:6446140-6465033 GCF_001649575.2 Kryptolebias marmoratus
TTTGTGAAGCACTGTCAGCTATTTTTGGGATTAAAATTACTCCAAACCCTCTCATGCTGCTCTTTGGGATCACTCCTGAGGGTCTAGGTTTACCTACAGGAGGCAGGAAGGTAATTGCTTTCTCAACTTTGCTAGCACGCCGCCTAATTCTCCTTAGATGGAAGGATGCTGCCCCACCCACAGTGTCAAACTGGATAAAAGATGTTCTACTTAACCTAAAACTAGAGAAAATAAGATATGTGATGAGAGGCTCTGAGAATAAATTTCATGACACTTGGAAATCGTTTATGACTTTTTTCAATAATCCATCAACAGAGGTTCTGGAATAGCTGACCCTAGAAATCTTGGTTTGAGTACTGCTTTAGTAAATTTTGACATGGTTTTTTGTATTGTCATAACTTTTTAATTTCTCTTGTAGCTACACTTTTTTTTTTTTTTTTAGGTGACAGTATTTAGGGGAATGTTGGCTGTTTAATGGGTGGGATGTGTTTGTGTTTCTTTTTTTTTTAGTATTATTATTGTTTGGGGTTTGTATACTTTGTCCTGAAGAACTTTGTAAATTAAAGTGAAAATGCTAATAAACATATTAAACACAAAGATAGCTGCCACAGCTAAGCAACCTTAACAACGCAAAATTAGCTATAACTCAGCTATTTATACAGATATTGACGTGATTGGTATGATAGTAGCTGAGAATCATCCTCCACACATACTCGGAGCACTAACACATTGCAACATACCATAGTGTTGTTTTTGAGGTTTGACCAAAACAGGTATAATTCTGTCGTTTGTCAAAATAAAATGATCTCAGTTTGAACCTCTGGCTTAAAAGGCATGTATTCTTTGAAGAAGTGCTAGACCTCGAATTGGTAATGTTCCTAATATTTAGCTTGAAAAGTAACTGTAGTATATTCTTTTTCCCTCAGGACTCTTCACCAAGTCGCTCCAGGGCGCACACTGGTAACGGCTCCGTGTTTGTGAACGAGGCTGCGTTTGCAGGCTCCAGCTTTAACAACCGCCACTCTCGCCACAACAGTAATGACCCCAATGCACACAATTGTTTCAACACCCTGCTGGCCCGGTCTAACAGCAGACAGCCCCCTGTCGTTGCCCCCCCTCACAGCCAACACTCTCAGGGATGGACGATGGGCACAGAATACTTCTGCAGCCCCGCCGGACAGATTGGGCTGCAGCACCCAACCAGTGGTAGGAAATGCAGCCAAGTTATTTTATATAGAAGTGAAGTCTAATGTGAATATACATGAAAAGATACTTACATGCGGGACATCCCGTGATGCTATAACATCTGTGAGATTGTTTTCACGTGGTAGTGTTTCAGAGACAAGAAAGTTACAACATAATGGCTGTTCCATTATTTTTCATCTTTAAATCTTGAACCAGGAGGAGATATTTTATTAAATCTCCTGCAACCCTCAAAAAGTAGCCAGGTTTTCTAAAATATTTAGTGCAAAAGTTGTTGTTCAACTATTTGCATGAAATTCTCTGAAAATAATATGATTTATACCAATGACCCTTTCATTACAGCTATTTAAAAATTCTGATGTGGCTTGTTCTGACCTCTCCAGTTCCAATACTTCTGTCACACTGTTCTGCATTCAGTCGTGTATTTTGGTGTATTTTAAAGTTCTTTTAACATGCAACAAACTTGATGAAATCAAGCAAATTTTGCCAAGAATTGTCCTGTGACGTATAGCATATGATACAATGTTCACCATATGTTCCTGTCACATACAGATATTTTATTTGTATTAGGTTGAAGGATCATTTTTGGGACATTTTGATCTTCTATGTGACATTGCCGTAGAACATCTGTGACATTCAGCAGCATCTACTTGTCTCAGTTTTTTGATGAGCCTGAGGTAATGTCTGAATGTCACACTGCCAGCATCTAGCCATGGTCTTACCCACCATTTTCTGGGTCTTCTTCTTCTTGCTAGGGCTCTCTGTTGCTCCACCTTGCCAATAACACAAAGAAATTTGCCAATGCTGCGTATCTCTAATGAGAACAAGAAGAAAGACAGACGATGGCAACAACTATTACACATAAAAGCACCACAAGAACGCCCAAAACACTGCGGTAGCACAGACAGTGTCAGCATAGCATGTTATTCACAACTTGAGTTATGATTAGATTTTTGAAAACTAATATCCTACGAGTCGAGCAGGTTGGTTACTTGTTTTTAGGTTCTGAGATGGAGAGTTCTGTCTTTTAGTGTTAGCGGTAGTGTTCAACTGCTGTGCCTCCTGTTTCGAACTGTTGTGGTATCACGGTGTCATCAGAAATGAGATATGTGAAACCTGTGAGAATGTAAACACACTGGTTTCACCCTCAGCTGTGAGAGCTCGCTGTGTTTTCAGGGCCGAGGCTGTCGACTGTCCTTCCTTTCTCAACCAGCGCTCTTTCTCACTACCTCCACCTGCGCTAGCCCCCTCCCCTCCCCACTCCGCTCCCCCTCCTGCCCCCTTCCACCTGCCTGCCAAACAAAGAGAGAAAATCAATGGTTTCTCTATCTATCGCCTGCCAGGGCACACAACAACACGTGAATCACAGTTCACAGGCGATGGTTGACTGATTAGGACATTGATCTGAAAAAATCTTTACAAAACTCATTACAGTGTGACTTGTCATCTCACCAGGTGAGGGAGGGGAGAGTGATGCAGGCACAAATTAATCTATGTTTGACTTGGGAGGTGTCAGCTGTTTTCCCAGTGCATGTCCATTTCTCTTCCTAATGTTCACAGTAGATGAGGGGAATTGCAGTTTGCATTCAGCTCGACCTTCGACCCCTGTAGAAACGGGGTCAGAGTTAACTGCGGCTGAGCCAGACTTCCTGGGATTGTTTACCATCCACCTGCAGGCAGCGCAGTGTCTCATTCATTGATTAGCTTATTAACCTTTCCTCATTACTGAGCGCATACCATCCCTGGTGAGGCTAAAGTCACCTGTTAACAAGCCTGGGTGGATAAATGGCTGCAGTTTTTCACATAATATCTAGCAGTAATGGGTCCTTAAATAGGTCCCAAAGGAACTGAGCTGAAATGATCTGAGATGGTGAATATATTAACTAATCTACTCTTAATTTCCTGCTTGATTAAACACCTCCATAAAGACTCCTTCTTTGATTTTATGTAGACTAAAGAGCTTCTGTGTGACATTGCGCTGAATCTCACGCTACACGGTTTGTGGTGGAACCAGGTATCTAGCTTTTTTTTGTGCGAGAAGGAAAGGAATGTCTTTCAAATGCTAATTTTCCATTGTGCTGTCAGTCACATGGCTCAAAATATGATCTCACTCCTCATCCTCTGCCTGCCATGGGAATATTTCTTCTCGAGCGCACACCCGTTTTAATTCAGTAGATTTCCATAAATTCTTCTGGCAGAATCTAATCTTGGAGAACCATTTGGGTGGATGTTACTGAAATGATGCATCATCTGGTTTTAGTTCCTTGCTTTTTACTTCAAGAAATAAGAGTAATGAGTGAGTGGAGGAGGAAAAAGATGAAACTGATGCTCTTTACAGTTCAGGGGAATTTTAACCTCGTAAAAAGTGAGTCACAAACCTGCTTTGTAACTTTAGTGGCAGTGAGACACAGAAGAAGTTTCTTGTTTTTCAAAAGCAGGATGTGAAACTGTTTCGCTCACCAGCCAACTCTTTAAATGGACATTAGACAATGAAACGTGGTATGAAAAACAACTCACAAGTCATTAACAGTGCATGTGCAAAAGATTAGTTTAATCGCCTTACCTTGGGGAGACCTTATTCCTTAGTTTATTTGTCTCTGATGATGCATTTTGTTTGTGGTTTTCTCCAAAGTTCTTATCAGGTATTAAGATTCAGAGAGGTCATGATTTCCACCTGCATCAACTAAAAGCTGTCATCTGTACAGCAGAGTATAGAAGACATGGCTTGAAGACACCAACAGAACCACATTAACTGCAAAAAGCAGGGACCCAGAGGTTCCTAAATTTGTTGCCCTAATGACTGATTATATGTAGACGCTCAAATACATCCATGAACCCCCATTAATATTTGGTTAAATATCTCTTAGAAAGTGCCACCTGGACCTCAAGCTTTTTGTATCCATCAACAAGCTTCTAGTTTAATTCTGGCTAATGTTTAAACGCTCTTCTTCTTGGCAGAATTGGTAGAGTTCATTTAAACTGGCTGGTTTCCTGGCACAGATCTGAATTCTAAACATAGTTCACAAATTTTCAGTCAAGCTGAGGTCGAGTCTTTTAAAAAGCCAGTCTAAAAGCCTAATATTAGAGTGATTTATCCCATCAGAAGTCAGTTTAGCTGTGTTTGGGGTCATTGTCCTGTTGGAACACTCAACTGTGTCCAACTTTTTAACTGTCTAGCTATTGATTTTAGGTAAAGTTGAAGAATTTAGTGTTAGTCCTCCTTTATTATCCACTTTGTGCAGTGGACCAGCGCCACAGTATGACACTACCACCACCATGCTTTACAGTTGATGCAGTGTTCGTAGGTTTGCTTCATCTTGATTCCTCCAAACTTTGTACCCATCATTGTGGCCAAACAGTCATTGTGGCCAAACAGCTCAGTCTTTGTCTCTTAAATCAGCAACTACCTGTTGTAGTGTGTTGCTGCCACTTGGATTTAAGCTGGAAAAAGTGGAGAGAAAATTAGTTTTACTGTATATATTAAATACAAAAGGTAAAAATTGAAGTGAGATTCATGGATGTAGATAAGTGATGATGATGACTTGAGTACAGCATTTATAGCTGACGCTGTCTTGATCTATTAAGTCTAGAAGTCACAAACAAGTGGGACATTTCTCGTTGAGTCACAACGTATTAATTGCTTATTAATTTAAATGAGATTATAATTTTGAAAAGTACATGCTCTGTAGAAAAGCTTTTTTTGCTTCTTAGGGAGCAGTGCAGTCTCACCAGGAAATAGAAAACAGATTTAAGGCACAGCCGGATGGAAACATCTTTCCTTCCACAGTCAGAGTATATCACATCTGAATCTGAAGTTCCATAAAGGAGGCTTAGACAATTAAACATCTGTGGTTCTGCTGCACACTTTCCATCCTGCTTTAAACTGCACACTTCAGTTCACCAGATTAGCTGGAGTGCAATAGTAAATTATCTGATTAGGCTTTCTGTAACTCCAGACTGATTGCACACAAGATGGCAGAATATTCTGTTGATTTAAATCACACAAAATTGTTTGTTTATTCATAATGATGAGCCCTGACCTCAATTCAACAGGAAAATTAAAGGCCTAGGATTTTCTCAAGCTCGCCCACCGCCTTTCATGCCAGAATTTTAGACAAAGATCATTTTGTGTTGAGAAATGGCAAAGTTAGATCCGTTTTGATCAAACCTTGAAAATAATATTATGCAAGATCTCACAAGACTGTTAATGCACAAGTATATGTTGTGATTGACTCTCAACTACCACATCAAACTGATCTCCAAATCAGTAAAATTAACTGAATTATTGCCATTTTGGTGTTGGCTAAGGTCAATTGGCTCTGGTTGTCACTTTGAATTGGATTGAGTCCAAACGTTAATCAGTTGTAGATGTACACCAGATGAATACTTTCCGAGAGTTTCATTAAAATCTGTCTCGTGATGTCAGATATTTTGCCAACAGACTGAGCTGACTGCAACAGTTGCTGCCAAAGTTTAAAAAAAAATGCAGTATTTTGTACAATCTTTGAGCACTCTCAGCTAACAAAAACTCAGTCTTTCTTAAAAACAAATGACTGACTTAAAGCTATTTTTGTGTTTTCTAATGTTGGTTGGCTGTGGCGGCTATCTTGCATTTCATTGACTCCAAAAATAAATCAGTTGCAGATGTTTATCCAACGATTACTTTCTAAGAGGTTTGCCCAGTTGTTTAGAAGACATTTTGCTAACAAACAAGAGTTGACTCAAACAGTTGTGTGACCTTTTAGCACTCTCAGTATGTGTTGGGGATAACTCTCAGTTACCACCTCACCAGATTTTAGCTAAATTTCTGTGGAACTGACAGAAATATGACCATTATTTTTCTGTGTTTTGCTTGACAATAACTTGCTCTCTGTTGTTAATGTTTTTGTCGACTGGCTGCACACGGAGGCTGGTCCACACCGTGGCAAACTGAGCTAATCTAACAGACATGATTAATCAAGCACAGACACTGTCCTACAGGGACACAAAGAGGACATTTATAGTTCATGCCATCTGTTACCATGACAGCACACCTGTCCTGATGTGAGACACCATGCAGACTAAAGTAAAACTACAGTCTTACCACAGACACTCAGATAGAGGGAACACATGTAGTCGGCTTCTCATTTTATTATCCTCTGCCACCAAAAGGCAAAAGGGCAATAATGTTTTTGCTTGAGTCTCTGCGTGTGTATGTGTTCATTTAGCTGTCTGTTAACAAAATATCTCATGAACCACTAGAAGGATTTTAATGAAACTCTACCATTGTTTATCTTTTAGACTCAATCCACAGCCAAGTGACCTTTAGAAAGCATAATAGCTATAAGTCAGCCATTTCTGACAGATATTGTGCTAGAAATTGGTGTGTTAGTAGCTGAGTGATATCCCCAACACATAATTTGAACACAATTATGTGCTTACGGACAAACCCTGTTTGTCTGATATTGCATGACATTGCGTATCATGTTATTTTCTAGGTTTGACCAAAATGGATACACCTCCCTAATTTCTCATCATAAAACAATCTTATTCTAAAAATGTGGCAGTATGTGGTCCTTCAAAAATTGCTAGGCCTTTAATGTAATTAAGTTATAATTTGATGTGCTGTATTCTTAAAGACGAGACTTTGTTTTATGTGAACATCATGCAATGTGGTGCTCACCTTACATTTACCAGTTTAGGTGTTAAAATCAGAAATAACGTTGTGTTGTTTTCCTTTTTCTCATTTTCTTGGTTTTACATTATTTCTTCATCTCTGTCAAATGTTAGGTGTGAGCAGGCCAGTGAATTGATTATGTTTACAGAGATAATGATAAATGTGACAGTGGTTAGTAGTGTGTATGTGTGTGTGGGATGGATAACTTTAAAATGTGTTTGCGTTTCATCTCGCCTTCTGGTGCAGCAGGAAGTCTGAAATTCAGCTGCAGTGGTTCAGCTGTGAGCTGTTAGTGATTTAGCTCAATATGTAGTCAAAATTAGTTATCATCCACCAGTGAAAGGCAGGCGCTGATGTTTTTGCCTGTGTTTGTGTGCATTTGTCTGTCTGTTAGCAAAATATCTCTTGAACCACTGCATGAATTTTAATGATACTTTCAGAAAGTAATCATTGGATGTGCATCTACAACTGATTAACTTTTGGGGTCAACTTAATTCAAGATGGCCGCCATAGCTAATGAATCTTAGCCCACACAAAAATGGATATAACTTACTCAAATTTAGCAATGTTGAGCTGAACTTTAACGTGGTAGTAGTTCTGAGTCATTCTCAACATATACTTTGAGTGCTAACAGATTACATAAAATTCAAAAAAGGTTAAAAAACAAAAACAACTGGACTATTATTCTATAGTTGAAGACGTTTCACTTCTCATCCGAGGAGCTTTCTCAATTCAGAAATAGAGAGTGTGGAGTTGTGCTTTTAAAGCTGAGATGTGATGTAAGCTGGATTAAATTAAATATGTAACTGCAAGTTCCATCTTGGTCATTATTTATCACAAGCCTCTAAAAGATGACTTTCATGTTTGAATTGTGTTTTTGAGTGTGTGTGTGTGTTTGTCCACTCAGGGCACAGCTGTAACGGTGAGACATGGATGTCCACAGCCAGCGGAGCTGACCCATATCTTGTGCTGCCACTTCCCGGTGACCATCATGTGGACCTGGTTTCCTTGGAGACGGACAGCGATCAGTAGGGGGGCAGGGAGGAAACCATTGTGTACCTTTGAATGACACAACACTCTGCAGAAAAATCAGATGTTCAAAATGACTCTGCATCTGTTTTGGACTGGATCAGCTTAAAAGAAAAATAAATCTTTTTAATTCTTTTTTTTTTCCATTATTCCTCCCTTTTTATACTAAATAGCATTAATGTAAAAATGAAAACAGATAAAAGAGCCAGACTATGTCTCACATGTGGTGTGCACTTTAGCTGCAGGCACCACTTGGTGTTCAGTGTCACTTTCTCTTCTGCTGTCCTTTTCATGTGTGTGTGTGTGTGTGTGTGGGGTCACATATTGACTGACTCGTCCCCTTGAAGCTACAACTTTCCCTCCGTCCCCCCCATCTGCTTTTTACCATTTTTCTCTGGTCCCACATGTCTCATCCGTTAAGCTTTATATTTATTAAATGTGTCACCGAGGAGAAAAAAAAATGAAAACACATTGACTACAGCTCAGATCAGTGAAACAACAGGCTGTGTCTCTACAACACGTGACTGTTTTATGTCCTCTTTTCATTTATCAGAAGGTTGATTTAGACAAAGTTAGAGCATATCTCTTTTTAGTTCGAACACTTTGTTGAAACGCTTACTTGCAGGTAAAGCTCTAAAAGAGATGTTGCATCGTGCTAGTTATCGCCTACTGCTGAAGGCTAAAGGGAAATTGATGTTTTCCCCTTTGTTTGCATGCCTGTGTGTGTGTGTTTATTTGTTTGTCTGTCTGTTAGCAAAATAACTCATGTACCGCTGGACGGATTTTAATGAAACTCTCAGAAAGTAATCAGTAGATGTACATCTACATTTCATTAACTTTTGAGCTCAACCCAGTTCAAGATGGTTTCCACGGCTAATTAACCTTAGCTAACACACTATAACAGATATTAAGCTAAAATTTTATATGGTAGCAGCTGACAGTCATCCCCAACACATACTCCAAGAGCTAACGCATATAGCAAAATCTCACAATATTGCACAAGATTGTGCCTTACGTCATTTTCAAGGTTTGACCAACGTGTCTTTTGTTATCATTACATGGTCCGAGTTTAAATGTCCAGCATAAAAGGCAACAAGCGAAATGTGTTTCTTGAAGGAATGCTACATTTTTAGCTTTATCAAAAAGAAAATAAAGGAAGAAAAACATCTTTAATTATTTATTTCCTGATGTTATGATTAAAGGTGGACTAAAGGACATCTGGTTGATCTTGATTCTGTTATCTTAAAAAACTGTAAAACATTTTTGGTCCCCAGATAGTAAACTCTGATTTTAACTTTAATTTCTACTGAATGTGTTGTTGTCACGTTTAGTACTGACAATGATAAATCCCTCAGGGGTGATTAGATTCCCCTTAGCTTTTATTCTCATGCTCAAGCTAAGCATTTTTTTTGCAAAGTATTTCACTTTTTAAACCATCAAAGACAAGGACATTCCATCACTTGCATTTTGTTTTAGATGTTACAGTAATTCGATCAAACTAGCATGCTACGACATGTAGGTTGTTTAAAGTTTGATCTTTTTATCACATATTTAGCTCAAAGCATAACGATGCAGCCTCACAGAGCTGCAGACACGAACATCTTCCATTTCATTTGTCATCATTCATAAAGACAACTCAGTTAATCCTTAAAATATCCTGAAAACATTCAAGTGCCCCGTTTTCTAAAAAGTTGCCTTACTGACACTGTTGTGCTTAATGTTGAGCGATTCCACTTGAATATACTGCACATGTAGAATGTTTGCTTTTTAATTTTTTTTAGCATTTTTCTGTCAACAGATTTGTGCCAATGTTTTAGTTGAGCCCTGGTGAGAAACAATAATTTAATTACTTTTTTGGTTTCTTATAATGGCAGTGTTTTATTGTGATTTTAGTCATTTGTACAGACTGTGTTTATGCTTTTTATTTATTTATTAAAAAATAATGTTTTACTGTGTTTTGGAAAAAGTTGTATTGTACATAGATGTTTAAATGAAAACAAATGTCTCCTTGTTGTTGAGCTTACTGTATATGTTTGAGCATACTGATAAAATTACTATGAACGTGAAAGACTGTTTTGTTTTTCTTGGGATGGTTAAATGGAGTTTTGCTAAGACTTTTACAAATTGAACCCTGATGATTAGATGTAACATAAACACATGATTGAGCGTAGACAAATATGACCCGAGTCTCACTTCCTGCTTTCAACAGCGTCTCCATCAGTGTCACCAAGTGTGACGCAGCAGTGACAGGTGGAGGAACAGGTGCATGAGCGTCAGAGATGTTCTGTCTGTCAAACCAGATCAGTAATAAATAAATGTGACACGTCTGCAACATTGCATTCATTAGGTAAGTACTCCATATATTTACAACCCCAATTCTGGAAAAGTTTGGGGGTCATAAAATATAAATATAAACAGAATTCAGTGACAGAACATAATAAACTATAAAATTGTACCTTTCATTGGGATTTTTTTTTTTTAATTTACAGGAGCAATGCATCTAAAAAACTAGGGATGGGGCATGAAACATCCCCTCTTGTTTTACCAATAGTCTATAAACATCTAGAACTGAGGAGAGCTGCTGCTGGAGGTTTTAGAGGAGAAGGTTGTCCCATTCTTGTCTGATGGAGGATTCTAGCTGTTCAACAGTCCTGGGTCTTATTTGCTGGATTTTTTGTTTTATGATTCACCAAATGTTTTCAGTTGGTGAGAGGTCTGGACTGAAATATACAAGGCCTTCTCTGAAAAATACAAATTTGCCCATGCACCAATGCACCCCCATACCATCAGAGAGGCAGGCTTTCGAATTGTGAACTTTTAATGATTGTGCGCTCCTCTTTAGTATGGAGGATGTGGTGTTTTAAGTTTTAAAAAAAAGAAAATTTCAAAATTTGATTTGTCTGGCCACAGAACGGTTTTCCACTTTGCCTCAGTCCATTTTAAATGAGGTTTTGCCAAGAAAAGGTGTTTCTGGATGGTGTTCACATCTGGCTTCTTCTTTATATGATAGAGCTTTAAACAGCATTTGTTGATATCATGGAAAACTGTGTTAACAGACAGTGATCTGTAGAAGTGTTCCTGAGTCCATGCAGTGATGTCCAGAACAGAATCAGCCCTGTTTTTAATGCAGAGCTGCCTGAGGACCTGAAGATCACAAACATCCAGTTCTGACTTTCAGTCTCGTCCTTTGAGCTCAGAGATTTCTCCAGATTCATGAAATCTTTTGAGGATTTTATGAACTGGAAGTGATTGGACTTTGTCTTCCCAAATTTTCTATAGAGGAACATTTTGAAATTGTTCCACTATTTTTAGTAAACTGGTAAATTTCTGCCCATCTTTAAGTCTGAGAGATTCAGCTTCTCTAAAATGCTTTGTTTTACCCAATCCTCTTACTGAACTGTTGCCTGTTAAGTTGATTAATTGTAAAATGCTTCACCAGCTTTTTCTTAGTCAAACAACTTACTTTTACCGTTTTTGTCTCCTCTGTCCCAACTTTTCTTTAGATGAGATGGGATGCTATCAAATTCAAAATTACCTTATTTTTTTTCTAAAAATGGTTTCTTAGTTTCAACATTTGATGTTTTTTCCAAGGAATACTAGGTCATAAATCTTTACAGTAACTAATAAAAATCTGTTTATTTGTGTGTCCAGCGTAGACCTGTGAACTTTAGTGTCAATGTCATTTTTGTGTATGAAACAACAACCCATGTGCACTAAACATGCTCTGCAAAGAAGTTTGAAGTCAGTTGAGTAATATTATAAGTCATTTATATCAAGAAAAAAAAATCATCTGTTAACAAAAAAGTTAATGATTTTAGCACTGCTTCTGTTAACAAATGTTTCTGCCCAAATTGCAACAGCAGCAGGTTATTGAGAAGAGGTATGAGGTCAGAGATCTACTTTCTATCATTGGCTGTGTTCTACTTATAATTGTTGTGTCAGATGTAATTTTTTGATAGGTCTTTTGTAGTTTTTCACCCAAGATGCCGCTGCTTCAAACTTCTGGGTTGTTTGCTCATTTATTTTTCACTGTGTGTGAAATCTTTGATCTTAGAGTGCTCTGCTTAGAAAGAAAGAAAGAAAGAAAGAAAGAAAGAAAGAAAGAAAGAAAGAAAACTACTTAACATAAAATGTTTTAAGACCAAAGCAGTTCAGATAAGTCAGAATACTGTGATGTTACAACCCCCCAGACCTGTCAGGTCCCCAGGGACCCTTTTAACCTCAAGAATTTAAAATGAAAGCAGACTTTAAAATGTATCTGTGCTAGAAATATGGAACAAGCTTTTGAAAGATTTGAGACCAATTTTTGATCTGTAAATAGCGCATGACTGAATTTTTTTAACCATCTTTGCATCCTTATTATATTTTGCGTTAAATGTTTAATATGGTCTAGTTACACTAATACACTCGCTGTGCTGCTTTGCACCTTGGAGATGTGGACTTAGTTCATTCTCAGTTTTAGTTCCACAAACCCATGAAAGAACCTTTATTCCTTCTACTGTTCGAATAATGTTTTGCCTCACTTCAATCAGCTGTGGTTGAACTCAACATTGAAAACATCAGCTGAACAGTTGTAATCACATGTTAAAGACTGTGGTTTTGCATGTCTTACAGTCCTGCTAGAAGGAAACTTGAAGAACTGCTTAAGGATAGAAAAATTGAGGTGAGAAGCAGGAAGAAATCATTTTTATCATTCTGCAAACCTTTGAATGATGATACGTGATTTTATATGATTGTACATATAATGGTACATGTACTGTTACATGTAAAATCATGGACCATTACACGTACTGTTATATGTACAATCAGGGTTTCCCCCAGAAAAGAGGCTAAGCCTGGTGGTAGGTGGGTCAGCCGACTGTGATTTAGTAAAAAAATGAATAAAGTTGACAGGAAAGTGATATGTGATATTGTAAGATATTTGTGTCAAAAATTTACACGACTACAGTTTTACAAAAAGGCACTTTTGAAATACTTTTTTAAACAAATGTTGTTTGCACCTAATTTCAATCCTAATTTAAGTCTCATTTACAAATAAATCAAATTAACATAAATGAAAAAGTGCAAAGAAGGCACCAACACACGTCTCATTTCAAGGCCAATGAATAACAACAGAGAACTCTGAAAAATAGACAGATGCTGTACTGTTGGATCACTACATGTAACAAAACAAAGCAAATCTAATACTGATTTTAATAGCATAATTTTGTTGTTAAACAAGGATAAATTGCCACACTTTATATTAATATTTTCACTGAGTACAAAACATGCTTACCGTATTCAGTCTTGTAAAGCCACCTGCTAAATTTCAGCTCAACTAACCATTGTGGTCTATAAACACTCCTTTTTATCGGCTGCAGCAGTAATCTCCTTCCGTGAGTTTTGAACCGTTTGAATGTCTTTGTGATCTCTCATAGAGGGATCATATAAAGGCTGATACAGGCAAACGAGCTCCACTAGAGAAGCGACATCGTCCATTTTAAATGAAGTGCGGCACGCACGCTCTGTGCGAAGGTACAAAAATTGGGAGGTGCATGACCACGCCATGTGACACAGCGCAGGGCCTTCATGCATGGATGGGGATAGCGCAATGGTGTCACTGTTGGCGCCCGCACCCTCGCACGGTGATGAACTCAGTGACCTTGCTGTCGGGGTGCCGGTGGAAAAAAATGTGTATAGAAATTGACGTATTTTACAATAAACAAGTGGAGCTTAGCCTGACAGTGTGAGAGGGAAAGCCTGGTGGCCCACCAGGCTTATAATACCCTGGGGGAAACTCTGTACAACTATGTCCCATCTTGTACTGTTACATGTACAATCATGTACTATCATGTAAATGTCAATGTCAATTAAACATTCGACTGACAGTTTTTTGTATTGTTCTCTGACAACATCACAAAGACTAGATTCATCCATCCATCCAGCCATATGTTCATTCATTCATTCGTTTGTTTATTTTCAACTGCTTATCCGTAATTGGGTCATGGAGGTAGCAGATCCATAAAGAAAACCAGACATCTGTCTCTTCAGTGACATTCTCCAGCCCTTACTGGGGGATCTCAAGGTCTTTCCAGGTCAGAGAGGAAATATAAGACTCCAGTTAAGTTCTGGGTCTGCCCCAGGGTCTCCTCCCATTGGGACCAGCTCAAAACACCTCCAGGGGGAGGCATCCAGAAGTCATCCTAATCAGTTGTCTGAACCAGCTGAGTCCTTTTGATTAGGGGGAGCCGCAACTCTACTCCAAACTCTCCTTGGATGATAGATCTCACTCTTTCTCTAAGGCTGAGCTTGGCCACCCGGCAGAGGAAACTAATTTTAGCCACTTTCATCCAGGATCGCTTTCTTTCAGTCATGATCCCAATCTCATGATTTATAGGTGAGGGTTGAAACGTACAGGAAATCCAGAGCTTTGCCTTTCAGTTCAGCTCCTTCTTTACCACAACAGACTGAAGCAACGCCCTCATCCACCTCCATCCTTCCGTCACTTGTAAACAAAACTCCCAGGTACTTGAACTCCTTCACTTGAGGATTCAGTAGGAGCAGTGAGGCTGCTCCAGGATGTTAGAAAATGAAGTAAACTTTCCCTGGGAGGCTGAGCAGTGCAATCCCCCAATAGTTGGAACACACTCTTTGGTCCCTGGTTGACTCAGTGCTCCATGTGACATTTCAGAGGCGTGTTAACCTCAACAGCCCCACAATGTTCAGAGCTCGTCTAAATTCAGTCTCAGTTAATTTTACAAGCTCCATAATTGTACTTTTGCACTCCTTTAACATTGTTAAATAGTTTGTATATCTTTAGTGTTCCTCTCCTTGGTTTTTCTCTGTGTGGATTCAGTAATTAAAAGTTGCTCCCTGCTCATTGCTCATTATAGTGCACAGAAGTCCCAGTATGTGGTCTCTCTGTCTCTCTCCCTTTAGTTGATCTTTAATGACCTCAACAGAGCCAATAACAGCAAAGGAAAAACCGATAAAGTGGGGAAACATATTAACGCTGAGTCATCTGCCAGGGTGAAACGAGCACTGCTCCAGCCTTTCCCAAGGGGTAGGTGTAATGATTTCTGTAGCCACGCAGGATAAACCTGCCCAGCCCAAATATAAATAGGAGCCATTAAATTGTGTCTCAGTGAGAGTCGCTTTTATGAGAAACTCTGAACAATACACAGAATATATACAGGTTATTAGATTCCTTTTGGGGTGAAATACAGTGACAGGCCAAGCTCAGTATATAAACTGTAAAAGTCTAAGGCTGTAAAAACTTTAAGTTGAAGTTCATCACTTTTTTTTTTTTTAGAATTTCTATTGTTTTCTGTATCAACGTGTGGAAGTCCTATTGTAGCTGAAATTTACCAATGTTTGTCCTTTGAAGTGACGCCTCTTCTGAGCATTACTTTTGACCCAGGCTGTAGCTGGTCTCTCTCAACATGACTCTTTAAAGTCACATCAGCTCATCCAACTGTGCCAAACACAAAAGATTTTGTGTTTATCCTAAAATACACTCTAATTACAGCTCTTATAACAGCTTCAATGTCAAAGACTAAGAATCAAAGCAAAGGAATGCAGGTCAGGTGTGACATTGTTTTTTTTAACTCACCTGTAGCAGCAAAGGTTACTCTAATTTTAGACATCCGTACCTGTTCCTGTGAAACATCTTCTTTCTCATGAACTTGTTGAATATACCTGCAGTTTGCGTTGGCTCCAAAATAGTGTTATATGCTTGGTATTTATGTATATACTTAAATTGTTTTCAGTTTTCTTTCCACATTAATAACAAAAACTGGACCATAATGTTTGTGCTTGCATCTGTGGGTGTGTTTTCACGTGTTAGCAAAATATCTCATGAATCACTAGATGAAATTTAATGAAACTTGCAGAAAGTAGTCACTGAATAAACATCTACAACTGATTAACCTTTGAAAGCAACATAAATGGAAATGGCTACCACAGCCAACTCATCTTAAACAACACAAAAATTACTACAACTGAGTCCATTTTACAGATATTTTGCAAAAGTTTGGTTTGGTAGTAGCTGAGAGTCATTTATAACATAGACTCCAAGTGGTACTCATTATGCAAGACCTTAGCTTAAAACTTTAGTGTTTACTGTTAGCAAAATGTTGCTTGAACCACTGGATTGTTTTTAAGCAAACTTTCACATTGAAATCATTGACTGTACATCTACAACTCATTAACTTTTGGAGTCAATCCAATTTAAGAGGGCCACCACATCTGATCAACATTGACCAACACAAAAATGTGTATAACTCATTCAACTTTCCAAATATTGTTCTAAAATTTGATGTGGTAGTAGCTGAGAGTCATTCACAACATATAATCTGAGTGTGACATCTTGTAATGCTGTATGAAATTGCACATTACATTATTTTCAAGGTTTGAACAACAACAAAAAAAGCCACAACTGTCCTTTCTCAACAGAAGATTATCTTAGTTTAAAACTGTAGAATGAAAGGCAATGAGTGATATACATTTTTCTAATAATTTATTTTTAGCTACAACTTAAATCAGATCTTGTATTATTTAAGTCAGACATGACTGTGTGAAACTAACTATTATGTTTATGTACCTTTTTCCTCAGGTCAAATATCTTATGTTGGTTTACCAAATCATGTAAAGCACAGCAGAATATATGAATGATTTAGTATAAAAAAACATTTATTGTCTGGTCAGAGTTTGGACATGGATAATAGTTTCATCCATCCACCTTCTACCTCTTATCCGTGGTCGGGTCACAGAGGCAACAGGTCCAGGAGAGAAACCCAGACCTCCCTCTCCCCAGCGACACTCTCCAGCTTCTCCTGGGGGATGCTAAGGTGTTCCCAGGCCAGAGAGGATATATAATCCCTCCAGTGAGTTCTGGGTCTGCCCTGAGGTCTCTTCCCAGTGGGACATTCCCAAAACACCTCCAAAGGTAAGCGTACAGGAGACATCCTAATCAGATGCTAGAATCACCTCAACTGACTCCTTTGGATGCAAAGGAGCAGCAGCTCTACTACGAGCTCCTCACCTTGTCTCTGCAACTGAGCTTGGTCACACTATGAAGGAAGTTCATTTCAGACGCTTGGAACCAAGATCTCGCTCTTTTGGTCACGATCCAAACCTCATAAACATAGGTGAGTGTTGTTATTTTTATTTATCTGTGTTGTAAATACAGCATTTCTAAACCAAATAACATAAAGAATTGTTTTGGGAATTTCAGCACTGATTTTATCAGCAGTATATAAGTTGGTTTAATTTTTTATCTATTCTTTAAATTTAGGTACACAATTTTCATTCAGCAGATCTCAGGGAAATAAAAAAGTCTATTTTACAAATTAGGAGCTAAATTATTGGGATTTTTCTGTCCTATCTAAAATCTATTCCAATTTTGTGAGATTGAAAAAAAAGGTGCCACTACAGATATTAACACCGTAAATATCAAAGTTTTTGATGACAGTCGCATTTCTTTGTACTTGAAGTTTGGGAAGGTTAGTTAGCAGGTCGCCCATCTTTCGACAGTGAGTGATAATTGAGTTAAGGCAAAACCAGAGTGGAACAGAAGAGTCATTTTCCAGCAGTGTAGCATGGGTGTCTTGATGGGAAAAATTGTTTTGTAAAATACTCCCCACATATTCTAAAAAAGGTTCAAAAATAATTACACAAATCTTTTTTAGGTGACTCTTCTAATTCACCTTACAAACATCCAAAGAAAACAGTGTGTAACTATTGGCTGACTGCATGTTGTGTTTTCTTAACTTATCACGTACTGTAGATTTCAACCAACATAACCCTCTTTTTATCCATCATCTCAGTGATTATAGTGGCTTGTGGCTCACACTTCCAACCCACAGACACTTGACAGTTCTCTATAATTTGAAGGACAAAGAAAGAAAATGAGGGTCCTTTGAAAAAGCAGGTGGGTGAGACAAACTGACGTTTGAGCCTATTGTTGAGGAATACTTCTCTGTCACGGTGCAGGATCACGATGAACAGCTCATCTCTGAGCTCTCACGAACACCATCACACGTCTTCCACTCCTCAGGTGCTGACAGGTAAGTGTCTTTGTCTTGTGGAGGAATGACCTGAAGATCTCTCACCTCCCTGTATAAAACAACTGAACAGAACCTTACTTATGACCACTCTCTGTCTCAGTTTTATTTCACTCTGAACTACAGACAGCTGGTGATCTGTGACATACTGCACATGCTCATCATTAAAAGTATGTTTCTCTTTTGCATGCAACCTTACAGAAACAAACACACACACACATTTCTAACCACATCACAGAAACTACTGATGACACTGATGACAGAAGGAATAAAACCATTTAGACAAGATGACAGGAGGTCAATACAAACAACACACAATGAAAAAAAAACATTCAAAGCAGAAATGAGTCAAACAAGTGAAATGACAGAATGCTGTAAGTATTTATAGCACATATACATACTGGTTATGAGCTGCCAAAAATGACTTATTAGATATTTTAGTAGAAAAATCAGTGTAGGAATAATCAGAAGAGACAAGATAAATAGATTTGAGCTAAACTGATTTGAACCATTTTTTTTGTCCTGTTGTAGCATCTCAGGCATACCATAGAGAAGATAGCTGCCAACTTGTGCTAGAACAGATTTGCTCTGCAATAAGGATACCTCAAGATGAGAATCCCAATTACATGAATTATTTTATTGAATCAAGACTGAATCTGAATCTAGCATTAGAGTAGGCAGGCCACATTGTTGTAATAGCAACCTGTTTGTATGATCTTCAACCATCAGAACTGTTTGTGAATCAGTGCACAAAGGTGTGTGTGTGTGTGTGTGTAGGGGGTGGCGGGAAAGGATATGTGTAGCAGAGACGCAGAGACTGACTGCATATATATATACTGCATATATATATATATATATATATATATATATATATACACACATGTAGCACCCGTACAACCACTCTTAGTTGGAAATCTCAATGTAGGGGTGCTTGGGTTCGTTATAGAAGGTAGATACCAGAT
>NC_051443.1:6465133-6538018 GCF_001649575.2 Kryptolebias marmoratus
ATCCATCCATCCATCCATCCATCCATCCATCCATCCATCCATCCATCCATCCATCCATCCATCCATCCATCCATCCATCCATCCATCCATCTTCTTCCGGTCTTCCGGGGCCGGGTCGCAGGGGTAGCAGCCTAAGCAGGGAGACCCAGACTTCCCTCTTCCCAGCCACATGGGCCAGCTCCTCCGGGGGAATCCCAGGCCAGCAGAGAAACATAGTCCCTCCAGCGTGTCCTGGGTCTTCCTCTGGGCCTCCTCCCGGTGGGACGTGCCTGGAACACCTCATCACCCTGAGGCTGTGGGTTCAAGCCCTGTTTGCATCCCACAAGGCATCCAGTGTAAAACAAATGCCAAGTCTACCGTGTGAGTTTGCATGCTGTGGTGACCCCTGCAGAAGGGATCAGCTAAGAAAAAAATAAAATAAATAAATTATATGTGTGTATATCACACGCGCTCTCTAGATCTCATACAATATGCTCAAAGTATGTCTTTTGCATGGCATACCAACATATATTGTATATAGGTGATCACACCAAAAAGGTTAGGGTTACTTTTTTAATTATTATTTTCAGCCACAGCTTTGTACCCACTTTAAAAGAGCAGCTATCAGTTGCAATAGATAGCAGAACTTGCCTCTCGATGACTACCAGCCGATCTAAATAATTTTATGACTGGAGTAGTAGACTTCACGAGACCCATTCAAGTTTTCTTTGGTCGAAGTGGCTTGTGCAGTTTGACATTTCTATGTAAAAAAATGATCAATTTAGAACTCGGACAAGAAACTGTCCACAGATGGATTGACAGACAGACGGTTTGATGTACAGCACCATACCATAATACGTCCTGTCTTAGGATGGGCGGGTAAAAAAAATGAATGAATAAATGATTAGTTTCATTGTCATCATACAACAGTGCATGATGAAAATCAACAAATCGCTGCTGAAAGTTGTGCATAAAAATGTTAAAAATGACACATCAAATCAAATCAAATAAATAAATAATTAAAAGGTAATAGATATAAAAGCACAGAGGCTCAAGTAAAAAACATCAATAAGTGCACCCATGTAAAACATCTGTGCAATCTGAAGCTGTTAACCTGAGTTCAGAGTGCTCATAGCCGACAGATGGCTCAGTCTGTTGGCTCTGCATTTTAAAGACAGGAACCGCTTGACAAATTGATGAAATGAAAAATGACAACTCAAGCACTCTAGAATTACAAAAAACTAAACTGAGAAGGGTTTGAGATGTCTGTGACAACTCTGTGTCTATTTTTAGAGATATATTGTTTTGCAAATCTTTTGAACATGTTAAATTCAAGTAACAAGACTTCAAGCTCACACAACGAAATTGAGAACCCCCGTGAAAGTTTTAAGACATTTTGGAGACTCGTAAATACTGTTTGTCATCTAGTCTCCAACAGTCACAGTCCTGCGGACAGTGGAAAAGGTGATGTCGGTGATTCTCCACATCAGACTAACTCCATAAGATAAGGAGTTTCTGTGGGTAAAATGGATCATAATGCATTTTTGCCAGTCAAACAAAGAAAGTTAAAAGATTTGATGTTGCAATCACTATTATAGCATGACGAAACCCCTATTTTGACTGTTCTGTCTAATCTGTCATTCTGCCCTGAAAGATTCCTGGTTGTTTTTGTGGACATGAGGTCACAATCTCGAACATCTAATCAAGGACAGATAAAATGTTTATATTCTTGTAAAACGCATATTAAAACATGATTTATGTAGTAATAAAAACTGTTCATTTGATTGTGAAATATTTTGAAATGTGAAAATTGAGTGTTTTAACAGACTTTATTTCTTTTAGTCTTACAGGAAACTGAACTGATGTTTAACAGAACTTTGGTCAGAGTGAGTTGAACTCGTTTGTACAGACCCCCAAAGTTACTCCAACGTCAGCCAACTGGCTGTTCTGCTGTTAACTGACTGAAAAGAAAACCTTGGCAAGCAATTTGCAGCTCAGTTTGTTTTGAGTTGATGGTTCATTTTTGTGTCGTTTATGTTTTGTTTTCGTTATTTATGTAAACCTATTAAAAAACATTTTTGCTTATATTTGTTTTTTTGTGATTCCAGCAGACAAGAGAAAGAAAAAACAAAAACAGAAACAGAAAAGAGAATCCTAACAAAGTTCAGAAATAACTTCAGTACCTTCAAGTTAAGGCCAGTCAATAGTTTGAGCTGCTCTCTGACTGCTGCTTCATCAGCTGCTTCCTTGCCGACCCACTTAAAAACATCACTTCAACTCTGGTTACTCTCAATGAGATGCTGACCATTAACCCTAAGAGGGCCCTGAACCTTGGTCTGTCTCTTTGCCATGGTTCTGTTGAGGTCTGATCAACCTCTGAATTTCCCCGAAGATGGAGTGACAGCTGGCCTCACACACAGCCTCGATCTGGTAAGGAACGATTGACCTGGTGATAATAGAAGAACATTATGGGTCTTGTTAGTGGATGCAAAGTTAAAAAAAACAGTCTTCATTTTCAATCTGATACTTGCTGATTAATCTGACAGTTTGTCGGAATTCTTAACATCCATCTAATCCAAATTCTAAAGTGAACTACTGTACTTATCATGTGTATATTTTCAAACTTAGTTTAGTCCAAATTTTATTTTCAAAGTTCTTTCCCCTTATAAGACAAATTTATAGACAAAATCCTATTTCATATCATCAATGAATTAATTCTTGCTTTACAGTATTATCCTGTTATATCATTGTTAAATGAATGTAACCTGTTTAAATCAGGTTTAGTTAATTTAGAGCAAATACTCACACTGTTATTTCCAAATTTTGAATGTTAATTTCATTTTTGTTCATTGAGCTTAATTGTTTGTTGATTTTTATTTTTATTTAGTTTATTTTAGTAATAAAACTTTACATGGCAAATATGATTTCTATGTTGAGAATTATTATCTTTGAAAATTACTTGTAATTAAATGGATTTCACCCTCAAGTGTTGAAATCATATGAACCAAAGGTGAATAAAGTAAGTAATCTAAATATTGTTGATCTAAAAAGTCAATCTGGTGCCCTGTAATGAGAGCTTTAATGTGGAGTAAAGTGAGGAAAAAGTATCACCCTTCTTTGTTCCTCCTTCAATCTGCTACACTGAAATATTAGACTTACAATCAGGTAACAGCATTCCTTTCAGTCCCATGGGACTTCACCTGCTTGTTTTATTAGCTAAGTGTAATCAGAGAAACATGAGTAAAGCAGAAATACATTTTAAATGAAAAATCTATAATTTGGATTCCAAGATTAAGCAAAGTAAACAAGAGATGAGTAACTTTCATTTTGCCTATTAAGCTCACAAAATCAGTCAGGGTTAAGTCAAAGCTAAATAGAGAGTTTGCATATTATTTGTATTGAAAAGCAGGTTGAGTGATGTAACCCATGTGACAGAATGTCTTACCTCTGTCCTAGTTTGAAAAAAAAGATAAAAGGACTTTTTGATTGGTTAAAGTAATCCAAATAATAAAAGGCTTGTTCTGGAACAGACAAGCATTGTTCACGTTGACTTCTGTGAAATATTTATCTTGAATACATCATTAGATCAGGCTTTGTTTGTGCTCTGAAATTTGGACTCTGTATATTTTTTTTAGCGATGTATCAAGAATTTTCATCAGTGACAAACCTTTACTGATTGGGAAACAGGGACATGTTACAACATTTCATTCAGCTCTTGCAGATTTTTTTTTTTTAAGTCTGAACTTAACAGAGGAGAGTCAGCTGACAGAATGACTGCATGACTAAAATCTTTTAATGAAGTTTCCTTGTTCGGTAAGCTGATCTAAAGTATGCATTGTTGGTTGTGCCATACTTTTACAGTCTCTGAGGCATTCACTTCCTAATAACAACCACTTCTACTCAGCTATTATTTCTCAGTGAATTCTTCTTTACACCCAAAGCGTAGGAAAGTAAAACATTACTCATTGTACAGTTCACATTGCTGCATAATCAACAGCACCGCATGTAGGTTTGTGAGTTATTGTCAGGGTTACTTTATGCTTGCCAATTGTTTTATTTTTTATTTTTTTAAATCCTGCACCTAGAGAAAATCTTTTTTTTAGTGGTTTAGACTCAGTTTTCTGTAGCAAAGAAATTAAAATTTGTTCAATATTCAACATTAAAATAATTCAGATTTTATTTTGTTTTGTCACAATTTATTGATGTTCAAGACATGTAAAAGAATGCTACAAAAGCTAATATTAAACATCTGCAGTTTTGCTTGACACCAATTGTTTAGTTTCTTGCTGTTTTCTCAACTGAACAAAATCTTTGTAAATATGTGACTGCTGGGCATAAACTGGTAGTCTTCAGATAAAATTTTGTGACATCCAACTAAAGACATTTTTCTCTAGCAAAGGTCAATATATATATAAATTATCTTTTTGTGACAGACTTGCCAGATTTCTTTCCTCACCATATTATCTTTTCAAGCCTGTACATCTCTGCAGGCTGGCAGCCACTCTCTGAGAGAGAAATTGCAGGCCAGACATGGGAATTATTTTAAATGCTGGAAAAGCTGTGTACTTAAAATAATTTGCCGTAAATACAAGAAAACATTCATAAATTTATTGAGGGTGTAACAAGATCTTGTGCCACTAGATCTTTGGCGATTACAATGCTACGCAATTTCCAGCAAGTTGAAAACTGTCTCAAGAACCACAAAAACGCTTGTTTCATGATTTGGTCTGATGAAATCATCACTGAAAATGTCCTCACCACTTTAAATTGCTGGAGTTTACAAACGTGTCAGGCACTAAGATCACATGGTTAAATCACCCAAGCTGAGTTGTGAGCATAGACTATAAAGAAAAAGCAGACCTCGGAACAGAACCAGGATGTTGAAGCCACAACAGGACCAGTTTCTCTGTTAGCTGGTTCCAGCACCCATTTTAAGTCTAGCTCCCTCAATGTAAACAAACAGGCATTGCCCTTGTTACAAAATAAACACATCCCAGATATTTTTGTTTTCAGGTGTTGACTCTTGTTAATTCGTGTACTTCTACCTTGCTGAAGTATGCTCTAATAGTCATTTTTAACAGGTTTATTTGAAATTAGCTATTTGGTGCTTCATATAAAGGTCATATAACAGCATAATGGCGTGTGTGTGTGTGTGTGTGTGTGTGTGTGTGGGGGGGGATGGTCTTAAAATCCCCCATCCCCCCGTGCACAAACACTGGTTGAGGTGTGGACAGTTGGTTTCTTAGTATTAATGCAATATGCCCATGGTCATGAGCAGCTTTCCCCTTGCAGCTTCTTCAGCCTGCAGGTTTGTGCTGAAAGGAATAGTCTTCACTGCACATTTATTTAAAACAGAACAGACTTAATGCTGAATTCACACGGTGATTTGGTGACTATGAAGCTGAGAAAATAAAGTTTGTACCTCTTACTAATTTATTTGAGTTGAGAGGAATGAATGTAATTCTATTCTACTCTAGAATAGAATCGTATTTTATGGCTTGTTAGAGAGACAGAAACATTCTGCAGCCGCAGCACTGATAACATGCTTTACACAGTCTATGCTCAGCACAAATATATTCAGTTTGTTTGGTTGAGAAAATAGCGCCAAATGAAACAGTATCATGCAAAAGTCTAGTAATTTAATATAAGCTAATGTTGTGGTCTTTCACTCTTGTATGTCAATTTTAAAAATAGGCTGTTTTATAATCCTGAAAAAGGATATAAATAGCTGACCCTCAATTGACTAACCATTTGCCCTGCCTGGAGGAAAATTTCAGCAATTCTTTTTCACACTCTGACTGATGTCATGGCTGACACTAACTACTGATAAGTTTTTAACAGAGCATTACTTCAAAAATGCCCAGACTACCCCTTTAATTTTTACTGTTTTACTTTTTCTCTAGACTATAAACAGTATATTTGTTAGATTTACATGTTGGGCTCCTGGAAGTAAAAAAAGAAAAGCCTTCAGAGAAGGATACAGTGGTGTGTCCTTGCTTTACTTCTTGTTAAGCATCCTCTCAGGTGGATGTTACAAATAGAGGCATTATTTTTTTTATTTGTCAGGATAATTTACTTTATTCCTCAAAGAGATGTAGAAGTCTTTGGCTTAGATCAAGTTGATGCTGTGGCAGAAGGAAGAGGATATGTGATGGGGTTAACAAAGAAGAAAGAGATCTTTCTGCATGACAGCATGTATGACAGTTGTAGCTCCTCACCCCCACCCCCTACCCCCACCCCCCAAAGACCTGGAGGGAGAGGTCTTTCTCAGCAGGACTAAATTGGTTGTCAAACCTGCTTCTGATGACCCTTCACACAAGAAACCCTCTCATATTTCCCCTTTAATATGAACTGAAAGAAAAAAGGAGAGAAAAAAAGACACAATTACTGCTTCTTTTATCACAAGTCATCTGTGTTATGTATGAAAGTAAAAAAACAACAACAGACAAACATGTGTAGTAATGATTCAACTTAAAACTCATTTTCAGTTTAGTATCTTATTATCTGAACTGAAGAAATTTAAAAGTGAAAGCAGGTTTTTAATATAACACTTTAGTTTTCGTCAGTTTTAAACAAAACTCTGAAAGTGTTCTGACTTCACAGCATTTAACCACCATTCTGTCAGGCTGCATCCAGGAAAACTAAAGCTTGTGGCTCTGAGAGAAACCAATCAGAACAGAGCACGTCTTACGGCAGCAGTTCAAACTATTATCGACCTCTGCAGCACATCTCAGAACATCTCTTACAATCAGTAATGGTAGAGATAAGAGATTTATCCATTTAATTCAACTTTTGTATTAACTCCTGACAACTTTGTTATGCCATCTGGCCAGGGGCCCATGAGAGCACAGAAAATGAACCTCACCCTCCTTTCTCTGAAGGTTGTTCCACTGGCTGCGGTGTGGTTTCTTTTATTTATCGCAGCTGCCACT
Organism: Kryptolebias marmoratus; assembly: GCF_001649575.2. Taxonomy (NCBI): domain Eukaryota; kingdom Metazoa; phylum Chordata; class Actinopteri; order Cyprinodontiformes; family Rivulidae; genus Kryptolebias; species Kryptolebias marmoratus. Next base: position 6,472,045 of record NC_051443.1, read on the forward strand.
GTTGTTTGCTAATAAAACAGCTTGTGTGCCGTTCACACAGGGAATGGATTTTAAAATGAGTGCTATGAAATGGCCTGAATTAGGCTCCCCTTCAATAACAGTTATAAATCCTCCCAGCAGCTGCATTTACAACTTTAAGACATACTGGAAAAAAATCTGGTTTACGCTTTAAGTTCGAGAGTCTGAGATTTAGCTCGCAGTTAAAGTAAAATAAGTCAGATGTGAAGTAAGTTGTTGTGGCTTTGTGTTTGCTTTATATGCAAAAAGCAAGTGGAACTCATTTCTATGGAACATGTTTTTAATGTGAAGCAGAAACTGATGTAAGCCATGACTTCACTGGATGCTGCAGTGAGGTCATTTGCTGCAGTATGGCTTTTATTTGCTGCTGAAATATTAACAGCAAACTTTTGTACAATCCCAATGAGTCTGTTACATTTATAGAAGAGAACAAAGCAAAATGCTGAGTTCAAAATGTCTGGTCAGGTCCTGTTGTCACCAGATGTGTCAGCTGTCACAGGCCTGACTCATTCAAAACTGTCTGAATCAAAGTAAATGAATCACAGTCAGAGCTAAATTTACACAATCAATTCTCAGAATCCTCAGAGTTTTCCACATGCAGACTTTACTGTTTTTAGGCTGGCTGTCCATGTCCACCTTCAAGGAGGCAAAGTCTATTGATTCAGGGAAAGGATTATCCATTGGCAGTGATCTTGGAGATAGTAAAAAAGCAGGGCACCAAGAGTGGATGAGATTCACCCTAAGATACCGAGGGCTCTGGATGTTAGGAGGCTGTTGTAACTGACATGCCTCTTCAGTGTCACATGTAGAACCAGGACAACACCTGTGAAGTGGTAGTGTATTCCAGCCATCCAGGGATCACACTTCTCAACGTCTCATGAAACATTTACTCCTAAATGTTGGAATGGAGGCTCTGACTGGTTGTCAAACTATGGATCCAGGAGGAGCAGTGTGACTTTCATCTGGGTCATGAACCAGTGGACCAGATCTTCACCCTTGCAGAGCTGCTAAGGGGAAGTTCATAGAAGTTTGACTCTTCAGTTCACATGTGCTTTTGTGGATCTGGAGAAGGCTTATGTCTGTGTTCCCCAAGGCATTTTGTAGAGGGTGCTGAGGGAGTATGGAGTTCTGGGGTCACTTTTAAGGACTATCCAGTGAATAATCAAAGCAAGAAGTGTCCAAATGCTTGGCACAAAGTTGATCTCCTTCCTGGTGCGGGTTGGACTCCACCAGGTCTGCCCCTTGTTTCTTATCTTGATTGAGGTGTTCATGGACAAGATCTCAAGGTGCAGTCAAGGAGAGGGTGGTGTCTGGTTTGGGAACCTCAAAGTCTCATCTTTGCTTTTTGCAGATTGCGTGGTTCTATCATCATGTTTAGGCCATGACCTTCAGAGTGCACTAGGGTGGTTTGCAGACAAGTGTGAAGCACCTGGGATGAGAGTCATCACTTCCATGGTTCCATGGCCATGCTTCTTAACCATAAATAGATAGAATGCTCCCCCTACATTGGGGATGAGTTTCTGCTTCAAGCGGAGGATTTCAAATATCTGGGGATTTTGTTCACAAGTGATGGTAGAATGGAGCTAAAGATGGATCGACTGATTTGGGCCTTGTCTCCAGTAATGTGGGCATTGTTCTGATCAGTTGTGGTGAGGCTCTTGATTTACTGGTCCAGCTACATTCAGTTTCCGAAGCAAGTAAAGATAGCAGCAGAATAAGGAAATGTGGTCAATTTGTCCTCCAGCAGTGTAATCCTATAGCAGCATAACTAAGGGATAACTCAGGAAACCCAAGCCAACCCTACCTATAGGATTATCTAAAAGGAAAGTCTTAAGACTAGTCTTAAAAGTAGACACGGTGTCAGCCTCAGAGACAGAAACTGGAAGTTGGTTCCACAAGAGAGGAGCCTGATAACTGAACGCTCTGCCTCCCATTCTACTTTTAGAAACTCTAGGAACCACTAGTAAACCTGCTTTCTGAGAGTGAAGTGTTCTGTTGGAAAATATGGAACAATAAAATCTTTAATATAAGATGAGAGCTTTGTATGTTACAAGTAACATTTTGAATTCTATTTTGAATTTGAGAAGGAGCCAATGGAGAGATGTAAAACCGGAAAAATGTGATTGTTTTCCTTCTAACTTTGGCAGCAGGCTTTTGAATCAACTGAAGATTCCAGTCCTTGCCTATGGTGATGAGGTGAAACATGACTGAAAGGACAAGATCCTAGAGCCAAGCAGCTGAATTGAGCTTCCTCTGTAGGGTGGCAAGGCTTAGCTTTAGAGGTTGGTTGAAGGGCTCCATCATCCTGGAGAAGCTTGGAGCAGAGCCTGTGCTCCTCCTAATTGAAAGGAATCAACTGAGGTAGCTTGGGCATCTAATTAGGATATGTCCTGGATACCTCCCTCTGGAGATTTTCTGAGCCTGTACAACTTCATGGAGACCCAGGGGAAGACCCATAACTCTCAGGAGGTATTATATATCCTCTCTGACCTGGGAACACCTTTGGATTCCCCATGAGGAGCTGGAGAGTGTTGCTGAGGAAGTGGGATGTTTGGGATGTCTATGATGGATAAATAATAATAATAATAATAATAATAATAATAATAATAATAATAATAATAATAATAATAATAAATTTAATTTGTAACATACTTTTCATTAACAAAAATCTCAAAGTGCTGCAACGTGCAACTAAAATCATGATGGCCATGTCAACCAGTTTCCATATTTAATTATTTAGAATATTTTTCAGAATAGTAAAATCTACTTTTACAGTTAACTCGAAGCACTTGGACCTGTCCAGGGTGTCCCCTGCCTCTCGCACAGTGACTGCCGGAGAGGCACCAGCTCCCCACAATTACATGTATGTATGTATGTATGTATGTATGTATGTATGTATGTATGTATGTATGTATGTATGTACGTACGTGTGGGTGGATGGATGGATGGGTGGATGGATAGAAGCACTTGGAGAAAGCAAACCTCTGCCAAGGCCATAGGGAGATTAGAAAATTGTAGTATCCGGATCATGATATGGCTCATAAGCAATTTTTTTTCTTTTGACAACACCAACATTTTCTGAAAATTTAATTAAAATCTGTTCATTAGTTTTTAACTTTCCTGAAGCCCTTAAAAGAGAGTGATATAGAAAGAGGTAGAGAAGGTCTTGTAACTTCTGGTCAGATTGACTCGAAAGCCATGGAATGGTTAAATAATCTTGCGAAGACAGACAGACAGACACTACCCAAAACATAACCTCCTTGACAGGGGTAATTGCTTTGCACCTCATTGATTCGAGTTCTTTCTTTGTTTCTTTGACTGATTTGCATTGGCATTTATACAATTTGTTAAATATCAGGTTACAAAATTAACAGGAGGTTATTCTGACCGGGAAGATGTGGCAGTTCTTTGATCAATAGGAAGCCAAGAGGAGGAAAGAGCAGGTGAGTGTCAGTGCAAGGAGAAATCTTTGAAATCAGTATGTTCCTTTCACTGTAATGTGACATGTGACCTGTAAATACAGCTGAAAGCATGGAGAGGAATACCAGACGACTTACAGTAAAATATTTGGTGACACAAAACATGGATGGATAACAGTATTTTACATATTAGCTGCCACTGGTGCCAAAGTAAAGTTAGGGTCAAAGGTTGACCTGGTTAGGACACCAGTGCAGAAAACGGTGATGTTAGTGAAAAAAAAAAAAAGACGGAGTCAGCATCATCTGACCTTCATGCTGGGGTTTCCTTTATTCAACTGCCTTTATCTCTGTTTGTGTACTTTTCCAGCTTGCTTCAGTCAGAGCAGCAGGCCTGGTTAGATTCTTTTGTTTGACAGGTGAGATAAATAAATTCATGCACTCCAGAAACTCTTCCAGGTCTATTGAGGCAGGGCTTCAGGGGCTCGGAGCTATTTTTACTCTGACATGACAGACAAAGGCAAAGATTTCTGAGTTTATGAACTGAAAAAGGTCATGTCACAAAACTCAACATGACAGCTGTTTTTGTTCCTGCTTTTCATTCTTTACTGGAGACTCCACAGCTCCATCAAACTGATCGACAAATATAAATGTTTTCTGCTCTGACTCCACATTTAATAAGACTATCATTTTCCTCTCTTGTCTCCTTCAGGGGTGTTTCAAAAACACCACTCCTAGAGTAAAAACACACTGAACATGAGAATGGGCAATATTTTCCGTCTTCTTTTTTTTTTAAGAGTTTGTTTTAAGCCATATTTTGTTCTTGCCAAAGCAGTGTCAGACATGTTAGTTTCATAAAAGAAACTAGCTCTCACAGATGGTTGTTAAGATATTTGGCAGATTTCTATAAAGTCAGACAGTAGTTGTATAATTTGTGGCTGACCTCTGACCTCAAGAACCCAATCCTTTTCTGAACTGGATCACCACAACATAATAGGATCTTGTTTTGTCTGATTTGAGCTTATTTGTTGTATCTAGGGAATATATATATTAAAAAAAAATTCTAAAGCTCTATTGTTTGAGTGAAAATGAGAATTTGTAATCTGCAATAATGTTTGTTGCATATAAGGGCTCTTTTTTCACTGAGATAAACAAACTGACTCTCATCTCCAGTTTAATGAGAGTATGTGATATTTATTTTCTATTTTTAACCAGAGAAACATTCCTGTTTGTATTCTGGGACAATAATGTTGTAATATGATAAGTCTGAAAAAATGTGTCCTATTACATCTGTCCTGTGTGTGACATGTGACAAATGATAATCAAGACTGTACTGCCCGCTGAGCTTTATCTCCTGTATAATTATAGTCTTTGAAAAGAAACGTCTAGTTATTTTCAACTGAAAAACAGTTTAAAGCAACCCTTGGTTGGCTAGCCATTAGCCTAGCCTGGATGAAGACTTCTGCACTTTTCTGTTCTATGATTGATGCCACAGCTGATAAGGTACTAACTATTGATAACTATCTGACAAAACATCACTTCAACAAATACTCTCACTTTCCCTCTAAAGCTGCAAAATGACTGGAAGGATTAATGCTTGAATGAATGAATGATTTTATTTTGACGGAACATAATCAGTTAAAAAAGAACAATCTCATTTACAATATTAACCCTCCCAAATTACAAGGGCTTCTCCACCTCTATCTATCCCTCTCTCTTTTGAGGGTAAAGGCTTAGAATTTCTTGAATGAAAAAGGCTTTTCTTTTTAAACTAAGATCATCTTGTAATGAGAAATTACAGAGTTAAAGTTGTTTGGTAAAATTTTGAAAATAACTTTATACTCAATCTTATGCAATATTGAGAGAATTTGCGAAATCTGTTAGCACTCGGATTGTGTTGAGGATGACATTCAGCTGCACAATCATCAAATTTTAGATCAATACTTGTATATTTGATTGAGTTATAGACATTTATGTGTTGCTAAGGTCAATAACTGTTGGTACACATCTTGAACTGGGTTGACTCCAAAAGTTAATTAGTCGTAGATGTTCATCTAATGATTACGTGTTGAGTTTTATTAAAAGTCTATCCGGTGGCTGATGATGTTTTTTTTGCCAATAGACAGATAAATGAGCACATGTACACACATGCAAAACTGTCATAGTGGTTCATTTGATTGCAATTTTATAAACTTTTAAACAGTCATTAGTTTTGCATAAGAAAGCTATTTTAGCAAAAAAAAAACTACCTAAAAGTGCCTAAGACAGTACCAGACGTGCTACATTTAGCTGCTGTCGCTTTTTGTTCCTAAACATAGCCAATGTATTCTCTAAATATGTAATGTGAAAATAATGTTTTAAACAATTTATCAGTGTTTGCATGAACTGCTACAAAATATCTGAGGCTGGAGCTGATTTATTTATAAGATTTATTAGATGTTCATGTAATCACCATTTTTGTTTTATGCCACAATAAGCAAAATAATGTCATGTAATCCACTGTGATATTAAACTGATGCAGTGTAAAAATATAAAAGAATTTGCATGAACAGCTCTGAAAATTTGAAGAATAATTTTGTTTTAATATTTAGACCCCATCGAGAGGCTAAAAATGGCTAGTCTGAATTAAACTGTTTCCAGAGCATATGCTGTCTGTTTTTCCAAACTGTGGTTACTCAAGAAATTAATTAATTGTGACTTTTTGACAGAAAACACACTTTCAAAATGTCTGAATCTTCCCATTATGACAGCACAATCCATTTTGGTCTTGGCCTCACTCTGACTAGCCTTTAGCTTGTCAGACAGATCAGACTTTAACTTAATTTTTCCAAACTGAGGCTGTTCAAAGAGCTATCTGTGATGGATAATATATTAGTTGTTCATAACTTTTCTACAGAACAAAAGCTCTGATTTACCATTTTAAACCTTTGACAATTATTATTCACAATATTGGATTTAAAAAGTGATCTGAACAAGTGGTTTCTGCAGCAGAATGACCACCTTGGTAGCATCAGTCTAAAGAGACTACATGCTGCAAAATGTCTTGTTGCTGCTGATATGAAGGCCCTTAGCCAGCTTCTGTTGTATTTTATTAATCTTATTCAACAAATAATCATATAGCAATAATATTGTGGTCATGATGATTTTTACACCTGAAAATCCAAGCTGTTTTAATTAACGATTTATTTAACGATGCATTTCTAACCTTTAGACTGACCGTTTCTTTCTTCTTTTCTGTGTTTATTATTGTTACAAATAAAGAACTAAGTATATTCTGGAAAGAAGCTGTAGTCATCTTGGCATTTCTAACTAAACCCATATGGCTCCTTGTAAAGGCAACTAACTTGATGCTGTCTTTCATGTTGAGGTAAGTTAATTTTTCCACAAACGTTCCATCTTTTCCCCAAGCATAAGCACTGGAGTGAGTAACTGATTTATCTGTTTATTAGGCTCAAGTCCAGCAGTGTCTCATGATACCTCTCGCTGTGTTTGAGTTTGCTGCTTGTGTGTTTGTGCATGATCTAATTATTGTGAGCTATGCTAAATTAAGTCACATTCTGTTTGAACGTTTACTTTGAAGATTTCACCATCCTTTTAAAATGGGAGTTTCTCTTTTCTCCATCGTGTTCAGTCTGTGTATGTGAACAGGAAAGTGTATGTACACGGTGTGCCATCTGTGAGCAGCAGAAAGGGTTTGTGCAGCCTTCGCTGTTATCCTTGGGACAAAAATAAGCACAATATGCAACAAACAGAAGCAATGTGTGCATCTGATCTGTGGCAGATAATTTTACATTTCAAGCACAAAAATACAGACAGAACAGAAGGTTCTGTGGCAAAGGCCACATCTAAAACTTGGCGGCTTTCTCACTCACCCATCAAGGCCCCAGTCTTATCCTCCTGAGTCCCAAGCTTTTGTTTCGTGTGAATTTTTAATTTTCCATACATGTTTAGAATTAGTAGAACCTCAAAAACATAAAAAAACATTGAACATTTAGGAGTTAAATTTTATTAAAAAAAAAAAACAGAAAACAATTGTAATGCTAGTCTCTCTGAATAAAGACAAATTGGTCTAAATTGAACAGAAAGAAATATTGAGGTGCAGAAATATTAGGAGGCAAGGTGTTATCTATTCTTCCCTTCCCACCATCTTTACGCTTTTTACATATCCTCCTTCTTCTTCATTGTAACCCATCCTCCTTTGGCACCCCTCCACCCTCCATTCTTTATCCTTACTCCTTTTCATCACAGTTTCTACCTAATCCCTTATTATCATTCCTTTTCATCGCTCTTCTTCAACTCAACTCTTTTCAGTTCATTCAGGTCGTTCTGTGTTCTTCTGCAGTGTAGATACTCCTTTGCACAGCACAGGTCTCAATACAGTCCAATCCATCACCATCATTCTTCATCCTTTAACTCAACTTTACCAATGTCCATTTTATCCATCTGGGGGGTCCTAATCTGGTCAGGATGTTTTTCCCACTGAGACAGAACCCCCATTCTCTTCCTTTTTTTAGCCACCAATCATGAGACTCTACTGTCGGATTTAGTCATGCTCACATCCTTTCATCCTGAGCTCTGAAATTAACCTGTACTGTCCTTGTTGTGACATGGCTCATACTAGAGAATTAGCCATAAAGTATTCAATGTTTGAGAGGCTTATTTTTAAACACTATGTGGCATTTTTAGTCTGTAGTTCCTGCAGTAAATAGAGCATCCAGTATGAGCCCATACTATAACTCTTACAACAATTGTTTAGTATAAGTTTGTGTAGCCAGTGAATTTGCATTTACTTTTAGTCTCTGTCAAAAAAGTGGGTGATGTTGACTAAAAATCCAAATTCAGAGGCAGATTCCAGAGAAGTGAACAAAACTGAGCTTTAATAATAAAATTGGCCAGATTCTAGGCACAAACAGAAAGATAACAGGAGGCAGCCGGATACAAGAACCAAACAGGTCCTCACATAAAGTTTTGGTCAATTTGTACCATTTTTTTATTATTACAGCGTGATTAGACTTGGGCATTCATGGTTGTAGCCTCAGATGTTTTTTTGGAAAGCTGCAGGTCTCAAGACAAAACCCCCCCAAAAAACTTTGCTGTTCTATTCAGACAGCCATTGTCAGAGACTCTTATAAAACCCAGCAATAACTGATCATGTGTGATCTGTTTTTGAAACTTTGCTTCTAACTATTGGAATAAAATCTGTCTGTCTGTTAGCAAAATATCTCATAAACCACTGGACAGATTATCATGTAACTTTCAGAAAGTAATCATTGGGTGTACAAGTACATATATATCTAACTACATTTTGGAGTCAACCCAATTCAAAATGTCTGTCACAGCCAACTGATCTTAGCAAACACAAAAATGGGTAAAACTTTTTGACTTTGACATATTTAGCATTTTGAGCTAAAGTTTGATGTGGTAGTAGCTGAGAGTAATCCATAACAGATGCTGTGTGCTAACATATCTCACAGTATCGCATGGTAGGTGGATAATATGCATTCCTTCAAGAAATGCTAGGCTATAAATACTGTTATTATTAACTTATTTGTTCGGTAACTGTGGTTTAGTCCTAAAGTCTTTGAGTTTGCATGTCACTATATTTATTTATCTGTGTTGTGCCCTTGAGTATGCCCATAAACTGCTCCATGCTGACTGTAACAGCTTATCATGACCTTGCAGTCTCTTGGCAGCAGGTTGAGTAAGTGCTTTATTATGGAAACCTCCAGCCGCAGGTCTGCTGGTGTTACACATGCCGTCCACCTAAGAGCCTAAATCACCTTGGTGCATAGGGAAAGCATTTAAGCTGCCTTTAATAATGATTAATACACCTCTACCACAACAGAAAATAGGCCTGCACACACCATCATCCATCACCGATATGAAACTCCATCCTCTACAACACTTAAATTACATTCATTAGAGAAGCCTGCAGCTCAGCATCTCCCTGGGAGGTAGTCTGCTCTGGTAATTGTTCTTATATCAGTCAGTTAAGTGATTGTGAAATAAAACAAAAGAAATTAGGAAAAATGAGAGTTGGAGTTGGTTCCATGACACATCCAATGAAGAGGTTTGCTGTGCAGGAGTACAGACACAAACAGCTTTTCTTGACTAAAGTCTCTCAGCTCATAGAGGCATAAGCAGACCAGTGATACTGCAGCTCTCTCTGTGGTCTGCCAGTTAATCTGTCACTGTTCTTTAAAAGCTGAGTTAAATTTACATACTCAAGTCTGAGCTAGTGATAAATTGTATGGATTTAAATAAGATGCTTAAGGTTTTTTGAAGCTCATTAGTTTTATACATGAACACTCTTTCATGCACACACTGTTCACTTCAACACACCCATTGACTGTCCACATACTGTATTTATCTATAAATGTTAAGGCTGTTTGTACATGTAGCTATTTGTACCAAACCGACACAGTAGAGACATCTTGGGTGAGTACAGAGAACCAGATGAAGAATATGTTAGTCATATTACATCACTGAAGATGTTGAGGTTCTTCTTGGGAGGGACAAGGATGGATAGGATTAGGAATGAGGTCATCAGAGGTACAGCACAGGTTGAACGACTGGGAGATAAAGTTAGAGAGGCCAGACTGAGATGGTTTGGACAGTGGGTATATTGGTAGAAAGATGTTAGAGATGCAACTGTCAGGAAAGAGACAAAGACGAGACATATGGATCCAGTTAGAGAGGACATGGAGGGAGTTGGAGTGAGGACAGAGGACACAGAAGACAGAGTTATATGGTGAAGGATGACACTCTGTGGGGACCCCTGAAAAGGGAACAGCCAAAAAAAAAAAAGAAGATTTTTAAAGTGATGTTACCAGTTAAAAAATCCTAATCCTACCTTGGTGCACATGACTTGCACACATTGCTTCTTTTTGTTGCATATTGTTCTTATACTTGTATGGTATTTAGAATTTATCAGTTTTTCCTTTTGTATCACACTTGTGCCAAACTATGAGGGTATCTATGAAACTGTGGTGAGTCTACACAGCTTTGTTAAAATGGCAAGTTTTTGTTATGTTAAAAATGAAACCATACTATATCACTTTATTTTCATTTCCACTTTGATTCAATAAGCAGGTTGAATAAAAGTGCACATTCTTAATCTAGTAATTTGTTGCAGCACCTTTTCATTTAACTTCTTGGGAACCCACCTCCCATCAATTAAAGTGACTCTGATCAACCTGAAATTAAATCCATCTGTCCCAGTAGGATTTTCCTGACATTTACTCTGTTCCATCCTAGAGTAAAACCCAAGGATCACAGAAAGCTCAATATGTTTCAGTCAAGGTGGATGGAATTATGACCAGTTTCAAATAATTTGTTCTTTTAGCCTAAAACCTTCAGGTGCTAGAACTCTTTGGATGAAAGGGAATTAAATTTTTCAAAATGGCAATGACCCTAAGCATAAACTGGCAGAAGAATGGCTTCACTAGAAGACAATAAAGGTTTTGGAATTTCCTAGCCAGAGTCTAAATCTAAATCTGATAGAAAATCTGTGTGGTGACCTGAAGATGGCTGTGAGCAAAAGATGTCCTCACAATCTGATAGATTTGTAAGGAAAGGTGGGAAAACATAACCAAGTCAAAGTGTGTCCTGCTGATAGACTTCTCACTAAGAAGGATTAAAGGCTAAAATGAAATCAGAAGGCGCTTCAGTAAACTATTAGTTTAGGGTGTGCACACTTATGCAACCATCTTAATGTACTTTTTTTCCAGGTGAATTGTACAGGTTATTGCAATGTATGTGAAAAAAAGTTTTTAAAAGATTTATTTACATCCCAAAATTCTTGAATTTTAACTGGGGAGTGCACTTCATACTCACTCTGTAGGTACTGTTACTCCCCCACATGAGGTAAACTAATAAACAGAATTTGTAATGGTGTGACGTTCAAGTAGGATTAATGTGTATTTATTATCTTCTGCACAAACATCCACACTAAAGCCACATGCATCATACTTTTCATCCGTCATTTGCATGATGTGTTTGTATAAATCGGTGCCAGATGCTTAAATCTTAAACAGATTTATATTTGCATTTTTGTCACATTTTAAAAGATGCCTGAACACCTGCTACTTTGAAAAATTTTAATCTTACTAAAATTGTCTGATTAGAAAAAGTTTTTGGCATCAAGCATACCTTGTGTTAATATCAGTGTCAATAAGCCAGGAGAACTGGGAGTCTGAAAACATTTTTCTCCCTCTTTTGACTAATTTCCAGTTTTTCATCTGCATCTGATTTTATCTTTTTGTCTGTCTTTCATGGTGCTGCGTGTTAATAAAGTAAGATATTTTCCTATTAACAAATCTTTATAAATAAACACATTTTTTTCAGGTTGTATATAACTTTAGAACTGTACATAAATATTAAACTTAATTTTATTAATTTATTATAAATTGAACGATAACTCCCATTGCTGAACTTGCTGACATACTTCCTAAATGCACAGTTGATGCAAAAGGAAAAGTTGGGTGGTATGTTAGTTGTAATGAGTTAGAGTTTTGTGTTTTAAAATGAGTTCTCTAGGTTTTGATACAGTTATCTGAAGAGCCTTTTTTAGGGAGTTCAGATGCTTTTTAAACTAATCGTGTTTTTGCTGTAACTCCAAAAATCGCTGGGATATGTATCTTACTATGTTTTTTTGTCCCTTGACTGTGTGCCTAACATTTACCAAAATATTTCATGAACCATTTTAATAAATGTCACAAGATCATGCAGACAGCATTCATTGGATACACATCTACAACTGATTAAGGTTTGGAATCAGCTCGATTTAAGATGGCTGCCACTGCCAAGTGACTTGAAAAAATACATAAATAGCTCTAACTCAATCAATTGTACAGATATTGAGCTAACATTTGGAGCAGAGACTGGTCTCTAATAGATTTTCTGAGTGGTGACAGATTGTACAAGATCTCTGTTTAAACATTTGTCTTCACCCATAAAAGTTAACTCTGTTAGCAATATGTCTCAAGAACTACTGGATGGATTTTAATGAAACATTCAGGAAACAATTATTGGATAATCATCTAAACCTGATTAGCTTTTGGAGTTAACTCATTTCATGATGGTCACCACAGCCTACTGACCTTAGAAAACACAATAATGGCTAAAATGCAGTCAGTTTTACGGATATTGTGCTAAATTTGGATGTGATAATAGCTGACAGTTGTTCACAACACATATTTTAAACTTGACATATCATGACATCACAAGAGATTGCACAAAATGTTATTTTTAAGGTTTGATGTTTGGCTGTTGCATTCCTTTAAGTAATGCCAGGTCTGTATTTCAATTAGTACCATCTCCTTTCTGAACATTTTGTGAAACCTACAGACATACCAAGAGCCCTGATCAATCAAAGACGCTGTCACATAGCTGTAGCAGGAGTCACTTTGTGCTGGTTTAACACAGACAGGTGAATTTTCACACACAGGTTCTGAATTCCTTAACTTCATCCAGAAACAAGCTGGAGTACATGATAATATCCAGAGACAGAAAGACAGGCTCAAAATGAAGTGAAGGTTTCACAAAAAGTGCTGAGAAGGCCAAAAATATTTCCACAGCAGCCTTTCATTGTGTTGTTTTTCTCTTTGGGTGTATTTCTGTCATTGTTTTAATGTCAGCCCTGGGTGTTTCGACGCCTTCATCAGACATACAAGCACAAATACAACCCCTCTCCTCCCCTGTCCTCCCATTACACACACAGTAACACACAAACAGAAGACTTTCTCAGATAAACAGATTCTTGTAAGAACATTTGTAAAAACAAGCCAGGACTCACATTGGTCCTCAGGAATGTGTCAGACTTGTGGGGTTTGACACCTCTCCTCTGGTCCGTTTGTTCACCTTAGCCGTTCCTCCTCCACATGATAAACGGTACGTTTGTTTTTTTCAGCTTTGTAACACCTTAAACCATTTCAAAGCATCTTCTCTTGTAAAAAAAATAAAATAACTATTTTATTTTTGAATGTTTATGTGTTTTTATTTTTTTTCTTGTGATTCTCTAAGTTCCAGTCTGTTTCAGCCATTCCTGTTTGTCAGGAAACTGTAAAACATTTTTATGTCATTTTATGCAGCCCTTTGTTGCTGTGGCTCATAAAGAGCCAACAGGTTTCCTTGTTGTAAACATAAAAGCGTGTGACTAAAACCACCCATCTTCTGCCAGAAAGCGGCTGATGTTTAAGCTGCTGTTGTCATGGGAACAGACACTTGTTAAAAGGCAGCAGGCGCATATTTGTGTTACTCTTCATGTAGAAAAATAATTTCAAAAGACACCAACAACACACTTGAGCTAATCAAAACCTCACTGAGCACGAACACGTGTGGATCCGTCATGATATGTATCATGATTTGATGGCGGTGAAGCATCTTGTTCAGCTCGTCTCTCTGATTAATCAGCAGAAATGCTGATTTGTAGCAGAGCTGCTGGTGTCGACACAGACAGAAACTGACTGAGATATGAAACAGAGGAAAAATCAACTTCAAACTTCAAACTGGGCTTGAAGTGAAGATGAAAAGCAGCATTATATTATTTAAAGAGCAGGAGAATTAATCTAATCTGTCCCTGTATAAACTTTTACTGACAGAAAGTGATGCAGATATTGATCTTTTATTAATCAGTTTGAACTGACTTATTTTGGTTGTTGTTGAGAAGTGTATTTACATGAATAAAATAAAGGTCTAGCATTCATGGAACACATCAAGTTTAAATTCAACATCTATAAAATTGACTGGTTCATAGGTGTTTATGTGTTTTCTAAGTTCAGTTGGCTGTGGCGGCCATCTTGAATTGGGTTGAGTCCAAAAGTAAATCAGCTCTAGAAGTACATCCAGTGACGACTTTCTGAAAGTCTCATTAAAATCCATCAACTTATTCATAAGGTATTTTGCTAACAGACAAACTGAGTTGACTCCAACAATTAATGATATTTTTTTTTACAAAGATCTTGCACAATGAGTAGCACTTAGAGTATATGTTGACTCTCAGCTATGACAACACCAAATCAGATGAGACTGCGCATAACGTTATTTTATAGGTTTGACCAAAAAAGCTCATAATAGGATCATCTTAGTTGGCTTGAAAGGGAGTGGGAGATATGCACTACTTTAAGGTCTGCTAAATATTAAGTTTTTTGATTATATTTTTTATGTTCATATTATCAAAACATATTTTGGAGTATTTAATGTCAAACTTGATCAGTAAAATACATTTAGAACCATTTATTGCTGTGAAGACCTTTTTAAACCAAATATAGAAAAAAAAAAAAAGAAAAAAGGATGCCATTTTAAAAAAACATATTGTGTTATGTGATCAGTTATATCAAAACTTCACATAAATCATCACAGAATGTAGAAAGTCATAAAGACGAAACTCAGACCTGGTAAAACAGTCTGATTAAAGCCACCCACAGCTAAGCACAATTATGTTAGAGCCAACAGATGAAGATGCATTTAGAATGTTTGTTATAACATTTTTTAATAACTTCTGAGCTTTAAAAAATCAGTCCTAAGGCCTGTGAACTGTGGGCAGAAAATAGTTGAGTTTTTATCCACATGAATTCTGCTTATTGATGCTCTAGAACAAAAGAACGTTCCTCGATCTACATAAACCCCTACAACACAAAGCCATGATTGGGTTCTCTAGTTTTGTTTTCTTATTTCATAACACTGCACATAAACACAATATGTTACGCTCTGTTTACCTTTACCTCTGTTTATCACCTGACTTCTTTACTCATGATGGGACATGTAATCCCTCCCAAAACACAAGGTAAACACTTAAACAAAGGAAAACCAAAGCATCTTATTGTGTGAATGGTGATTCAGAATTCACATTTGTCCTTCCCTGTGTATAGTTTAACTTGTATGTTTTGTTTTAAACCTAAACTACTTCTGCATATTTTGGGCTATTTTGACCATTCATATACATATCAAACGGTTCAGCTTGAAAAGTGTGCTATGACTGCTGGTTTATGTAAGTTTTACACTTTTACGCTTTTCAAAAAAAATTACATTTATTTAAAAAAAAAATTCCCTATAGAAATACATCAAGATCTTTTAAAAACATTGGTGTCTTTGAATCTGCTTCAGTATACTTGCTCTATTATTGTCTTCCTAACTTTGCTTTTTAGCCTTTAGCTACTAGAGTGCTCCTTTTACAGTTTTAGTTTTAGGTTTTAGCATTTGTTTTGCTGCTTATAACTACAGTTTTGGTAATATTAGCAATTGTTTTATCAATTTTAGCTATGGTTAATAAATGTTTACTTTAGCATTTGCTTTGTTAATTTAGCTAGTATTCTGCTAGTTTTGCTTGTTTTCTGCTCATTTTAGTTTGTGCTCTGCTAATTTTACCCCGTTATGCTTTTTTCAGATTTACCAACTTGCTTTTTCAGCAAATTTCAGCAAAGTCATTCAGCACTCAGTATTCACACAGTACTTTTGCCAAAAATGCAACTACCCCAGTTATAAACTATACTTAGAGTGAAAGTTAGTTTATCCAGATGCAGCCCCGCCTGGATTTGTAGTCTGTGTTTCCCACTATGTCAGCTGTTGTAGTGTCTCCTCACACATGTGAAAATCGTGCTCATCACTGGTTGGGAACTCGTAGTGGAAAATAAAATCAGGGATTCATCTTTAAACACCCCTTCCACCCAGCAACTGTTTATTAATATGAGAATGTAAGATGAGAAATTTGAGCTCATCTTTCCTCGGCGTACTTCAGAAACATGAAAAACATCCTGTATGGAACCACCAAGAAAAAACAAACATTAACTTTATCTCTGTCTCAGAGAATCTATACACACTAATTCTGTCCAGACATCCAAGTGTTGAAGCTCCCCCCCAAAAAATTAAGGATTACTAACACTAATCCAGTGCAGATTAGCCTGTCTGATTCTCAGTGAGCTGCTGTTTCTTTATTTGACTGACACTTTTTTATATTACTGTTGAGTGCCGTGCTGAGACGGTGTTTTCAAAGGATCAGTCAGGAAATCTCTCCTGGTTCACACATGCCATCAGAGCCTTGTAGAAATGTGTTTAGGTCTTAACAATTTCTGTTTTACTGTTTTCATAAATGTGGCATGAAGACAAATAAAACAATCTCCCTACACATCGTTCCAACTGCTTCTCTGTGTTTTTTCGAACATCTTTTCTGTCGACTGCCCACATTTTGAGTCACTGCTGTGAAAGATATTAAAGAGAAAAATGAGACTGGGAGAAAAATGAAAAATAACCCAACCTTTTTTGGAATTGGTTTTATTCTGTGTAGCAGGGCTGCAGAACATTTAATACCATTCAGAGGTAAAACCTCCGTCAGTGCAAATCATTTAGTAACAGCACTTGATTGAAACAAAGAGCTTTTGGTCCTTCAGGCAAATCACTTTTTAACCTGGTGAGAAGTTTCACACTGTTTCATCGAAGGCTCGTTAATTTGTCTTGAAACTGATTTGTATGAATAAAAAGCTGTTATTTAACAAACCTCTGAGTGACTTAAGACACTAAACTTTCATCCATCCATTTTCTTTACCCGCTTCTCCATTCCGGGTTGCGAGGAGCTGGTGCCTATCCCTAGCAGTCACTGTGCGAGAGGCAGGGGACACCCTGGACAGGTGACTTAAGACACTTATTTATTAAAATTTATTTGGTGCAATGTTTGCTTTGAGAGTGTTGATGGAGAAGTATCAAGAAGGTCAGAAGGAGATGACTTTGTGGATCTAAGAAGAGCAGATGAAAAGGGACCAAGAAGCCAGGTGTGTAGGAGAAGAAAATAAAGGTAATGCAGGAGACAGTGGTGAGATGTAGTGGAAGTGACAGATGGGTTCAAGGTGGGGGTGGCCAGCTCTGAGTCCCTTCTAGTTTGCAGTGGTGGACTGATGGGGTCAGGCAGGAGTCCTAAAGCCAGAAACACAGTTGGTCATGCTTTTTCGTGTCCATGCAAGTGTGGCAAGCGGAGGTGGTTGTTGTAGTGGTGGCGAGCAAGCTTAGCGGCAGAAGGAGGGTTAGTTTAGGTTAAGTTACCAAAACCTTTAGTTAAGTAAATAAAGACAAATATATCACCATAGCAATTTTGCCCAAAAATATAATTTTATATATTAGGAACATAGGTTCATTGTACCACAAAAGACTGTGTTCCATCCATACAAAAGATTTATTTAAAAAGTTTTAATTAAAATGAAGCACAGTTGAAAGGTTTAAATACCTAACTATTTGGAGATCCAGGGCAGATGAGGCTTACCAGAGAGGAGGTAAATTATAAAGACAAGGGGACATCTTGGACAACAGCGAACACCAGCACAGAACAACTAGACACACACAATGATGAACCCACAGCAGTCACAGTACACAGGAAGAAGATGCCAACAGGGACAGGGACAAAGGCACCACACCCTCCGGAAGCTTTCTGCTGCAGAGAAGACAAAACAATTAGTGGAACCAACTAAAACAAAACACTCAAGAACCCTTTTAGTTAGTATACTCTTTCTCACGCATCCATTCAGAATAGCTAACACCAAAAAAGGTTTTTCATAGTCCAACTTTGGGGAGCTAGACACCACAAACAGGTTCCAATCAGTCTGACAGCTTAAAGCAGAATAGGTCAATGACAACACAAGGTTGGGTTTGCTTGGCTCCATTTGCAACACAATCTTATTTTTTAACACCACAGTAGTAGTAGTAGTAGTAGTAGTAGTAGTAGTAGTAGTAGTAGTAATAATAATAGTAATAATAATAATAATAATACATTTTATTTACTGGTGCCTTTCAAAGCTCTCAAGGTCACCATACAGAAATCAAAATTAAAATCAAACAGCAAACACAATAAAAAAAAAAAAAAGATTAACAAAATAAAATAGTGCAGAGACAGAGCAATAACAATAGATAGCAAACTAGTCATGGGAGATAGATGGCAATTGCAATGATTTATGATTGCAGTGAAAATGCTTCTCTAAACAAACGAGTTATAAACTGAGATTTGAAGGCGGAAATAAAAACAGAATTTTAAGTCCAAGAGTAGAGAATTTCCAAGGCAGGGGGCCAAATGACTAAAGGCTCTCAACCCCATGGGGGTCAGGAGAGCAGATGAAACAGAGTTGGAAGGAGGAAGATCTGAGATTAAGGGTGGGAGTGTAAGCATGGAGAAGCAAGGAAATGAACTGCAGAGCAAGGTTGTTAATGGCCTTAAATGGAAGAAGCAGAATATTGTGGAAGATGTGATATTTGATGGTGAGCCAATGAAATTGCTGTAAGACTGGTGTTATATGGTTGATAGAGGGGGTTCTAGTGCTGATACATGTGACAGAGTTTTCAACTAGCTGAAGTTTATGAAGCTTGTAAGGTAGAGCAAAAAGAAGAGAATTACAAGAGTCGAGATGTGACTAGTATATGGACCAGAACAGCAGTGGTGTTAGGTGTAAGGGACGGACGCAGTTGAGAAATGTTTTGTAGGTGGAAGTAAGCTGACTGAGTGAAATGCAAAGAAAAAGTAATTTATTAAACTAATAATAAACCAAAACAAAAGCTGCCGAGGCAGCAAACAAATAGAAACATAAACAAAATAAAAACTAAGATTAAGATGAACCTAACAGGAGCAGGAACAGGACGGAAACATGCAACAGGTAACTTCAAACAACAAACAAACAACAATGGACCAGCGGAATATTGACAGAAATGACCGGGTTTTAAAGCACTGAGGATAATCAGGTAAGTGGGAACAGGTGACATGATTACAAAACTTGGACAGGTGTAGGTGGACGTGGCAGGGAGACAGAGAGAGATAGACTGAGGAGGGAGGAGAAAGTGAAAACACGAAACGAGACAGAAACTAAACACAAACCAGCAAACTAAATAAGAATAAAACAAAGCCAAAACACAGGAAAAACCCAAATCCACACAAATAGAGGGAATCTTGGAGAAGGTTAATGGTGAAAACGATGTTTTTAAATTCTTCTAAAGGCAAAGTAGGGTAGCATTTTAAGCAAATGATACTCTGAAGGCAAATTGAGTTCCAAATATTTCCTTAAAACTAGACGCACTCAGAGAATGCAAGGCCACTGAACTCTTGTAGAATTTGAATTGTGATCTGGATCACCACCAAAATTTAATAGTTTATTTTTCGTGACAACCCAAACATTTCCTGAAAATTTCATCAAAATCTGTTCCTTTGTTTTGTAAATAATTTTGCTATCAGATGGACAAACAGATGTGAAGAAGAGTGGATGGAGATGAGTGTCATGGGCAATTTGTGACACAAGCAGAGCAACAAGAGTGAAAGGGGAGGTTTACAAGATGATAGCGAGGCCTGCTATGATATTTGGTTTGTAGATGTTGGGTCTAAAAGAAAAAACAGGAGGCGAACTGGAGGTGATAGAAATTAAGATTTTCAGATTTGCGCTGAGAGTGACCAAAATGAACAAGATTAGAAATGAGAAAATCAGAGGGTTCAGATTAGGCTGAGAGGTTTGGATTTTAGCATGGAATGGATGTAAAGTGTCTATGAAGTCTAACTTAAATATTACAAAATATTTAATTCCCATGTGAACTGATTCAAATCTCTGCCAAAAACTAACCTTCTGCTATAAATCAATAAACCCTTCAGGGTACACTGATCCTTTAAGTATTCTTTTGTACAAAGTGCACAAGTTAAAATATTCTTGCTGCAGTTTGTAAATTAACCTACAGTATCTCCTTTCTTGTTTTATTCTGCTTTGTTTCATTTTGTTTGTTTTTGTCCTTTTTTGTCTTTTGAATTCAGAACATCATCAGATAAACTGTTTAAACTACTTTACTGTTTTTCACTGCAATGTCCAAAAAAAACTTTCATCTTGCACTGATACCATCCATTAGATAACACCTTTATCTTACCTTTGGCAGGAAATCAGAAGGAGCATTGTTTCTTTAGACAACCTAGTGCTTTGTACTGATTCACTAAGCTGTAAATCTGCCTGTTTGCTCCATAATCTCACCAACATCTGGCTCCTGAATAAACTGGTGGGAAGAGATCAATACCCCTATAAAAGGCCTTGGGGTCAGCTGATTAAAGAAGCACTCTGATCTCAGAACAGCAGGAATGCTTGCTGTTGTTAATGTTGGACTTCATGACCCAAGTTTTGGACTGAGATGTTGGTAAATTAAGCTGTAAATATAGATGGTGTGATAAAGAATGGAAGCCAAGTTGTTAATGGTTAAAAAATAGAAACTTTTTGGAAGACAAGAATCTGAGATGGAAACCATGCCTTGATAAAAGGCAGCTCCTGGATCTGACTGATTCATTGCTTAATATTAAAAACTAGCATTCCTTGAAGAAATGCATATCACCAGTTGCCTTTAATTCAATTTTTTTTGCACAATCTGTTCAAAGCTTGTGTTGTGAATGACTCTCAGCTACTAGCACACCAAATTTTAGCTCAATATCTGTAAAATTGACAGAGGTATAGCCAATATTGTGTTAGCTAAGGTTTAGCTGTGGCAACCACTAATTCACTCTTTTCTGCTGACCTGTAAAAGAAGTTTCATAGAAGCCAAAATAAAAACACTGTTTCATTTTTTAAGGTTATATTTTGTGTGAGGACTGAGTTTTCCTCTCATGGTTATTTATGGACATGTTTGTATTATTCATTGATTTTTTCCTGTCTCTGTTTGAGTCATTTATCCTGATGAAAGGAGCTCACTGAGATCATCTCTGTATGTTCTGCATCTTTTGGTGAACTATTGATTGGCGAGACCATTACGGTTGAATCACTGAATTGATTTTGAACTGTACAAAAGAGGCATTAAGATATACAGAGAAAAATGAATAAAACATAAAACACATAAACCATTAATCTCAAAGATGGAATATGCTATTACTTAGAAACAGTATATATAAATAATATAAAATATAAAAGTGTGAAGCAGATATAATAAAACCCCTAATTTGTTGTGTGCTTCCGTAAAAAAAAAACAGGAGTACTCTCATTGCAACAAAAAGGAGTAGAAATTTAGCTTAATGTCAGCTGTAGCCTTCCCTAAACCTTTGACTTACTGGTAAATATGCAGTCGGATGCTTTAAAATTGGGGTTGCGTTGCCTAGTTGTAATCAATCAGTATCTTACCTGTATCAGAACAGCAGTCAGTGTGATCTGAATTTGGGGAATCAGTGAGGATTTTCTCACAGAGAAGCCAAGCTAAAGCCTGTATCTCACTGAGCTGTGGCTGGTTAGAGACACGTAATTGTGAGAAAAATACACAAATTTTCATATGGAATCTTACTGAACTGGTGCTTATGTCACATTTGCAAATGTAAGGAACCGAGAGTAAAATGTGTGAGGATCTGGAGTTTTGCCCCCGCCCTGTGGGCGGTACCTCTAACCTCCCTCTCCCCAGTTGTGGCTGATTTCCGTTGACGAGCAGTACCTGCATTGAAGCCCCCGGCTGGTTCCAGATCTTCGCTGGAGCATCACGCCTTATGGGTTAGAATCTCAGCCACATGGTTCTAAGACTAAGCTCCCAGCTACGTTAAACTTTGGTCTTTGTGTTTTGCCTTTCACTTCAGGTTGTGCTGCTCTACCTTTTTGGATCCACTGCTTACCTGGACTTACCTGTTGTACTGTTCGGACAAACTTACCTGTTTGCTGGACCTCTGGACTCCTTACCTCCTGGACTGTTTTTGAACAAACCCTGCTTCGCCTCCGTGCCACGATCATTCCTTGAACCTGTAAGAAACAAACAATTACCATCTGCTCTTCACAAGACGTATGAACAAACAAATCCTGTACCCAAGACTCACCTTGCTCCTCCTTGCCTTTCAGATCCTCCTATTGTTCCCCATACGAGCACCTGTAAATAAATTACTTACCTTTATTCTGTATCCGTGTCTGGTTTTCGGCTCCGCTCACACGACTACAACTCTGGTTTATGTCAAAATGCAACAATTTTGGGGCATTCCTGCTAATATAATGTAATATGGTATGGTTATGTCTGAATTTAAACACAGTTTATTCTCTTTTTTGTCTCCAATGAGTCACAATTTAGTTTTAAATGTTGCCAACCCTCACAAAGGTGTCCTACATTTCCTGCTTTTTCTGACTCATAGAAATAAAATTGAGACAGGTTGGAGACACCTGTGATGACTCTGTGACTATTTTAAGAGAAAAATTTGCTACACATTTCTCTGAAAATGTTCAAAATTCAACCAACCAGTCTATGAGTCAATGGGTCTTTGCAACTCATGCTAGGAAATTCTTCTCAAGCCAGTTTGGAAAGTTGTTCAATGCTGTTGACAATTTATCACTAAGAGTTGCAGCCCAGTGCAATACTAGCTTAAAGAAAGTATGTATTACTTTGCTAACTGTGCACATAGAGAGTACTAATCATCTGTTTGAAAACTGTCAGCTGACAGTATGGAATAAAAAAAAATATTAATAACACAAATTGAAACATTACATCTCTGTAATGTTAGAAGGCCATTTGAGTTTTTTTTTTTTTTAAACTTGAATATTCCAAGCAGAAAAATCTGTTTTAAAATCAGCATTAGTTTTATGTTAAACTCCAACTTTAAAGTCCTATTTTGCAATTCTGTCCATGTTTTCATCATGGTGAAATTCAGTTATTAGGTACTGGCACAAACCTTTTTGGAACATCAACCAAACCGAACGGTGCACAGATGTCCAGAACATCTTTGAATTTGTACTGATTATCATCCTAGTTACCAAAGTTGCTTCCAGTTTGTCCTGGTATGACCACATGTTTGTCATTGTTGAAAGCTTTCTAACAATGTAACGTTTTGCGATCTTTAATATATTTGCAAATGTGTTTGAAATAAACAAAAACCATTCATCTTCATATAAAAGATTCAAGAGTAAAAAATTCCTTTTGTGCTCCTCTTGACATTGTGTGTGAGCTGTAGTGCATCCAGTACATTTCCCCACCTTTTCCTCTCCTTTCTTTAATTCAGCAGAATTAGATGTAGGGATTCTGTAATGGTCCCCTGGAGGCCTGAAATTATGAGTCAGAGAAAGAACAAAGTAATTACCATCAAGATTTTGGGTCTGAACCAAAAGCACATTACCCACTTCAAAGGATGGGAGAAAAGTGCAAACACAGGAGCAAATAACCGAGCCCTCTGACCAACCATCCATTTTTATGGAAAAACAATATTTAAACAGACTTTTCACGTTCCCTTTTTTTTAGTTTAATATATATTTCCTTGCTAGATTTATAGATTAATAATATGACTATACATATTTGGATAATATTTGTTTTTATGTATTTCTTCTTTTCATATATGTCTTATCTCAAAAACGTACAGTGGAATAGTTTTAGGATTCAAGCAAATACAGTATTACTGTCACAACCAGATTTGTTTATTACTGTTGCCTAAAAATTGTAATAGGTTGGTGTGTCTTGTATGGATTGAATATGGCTTTGATTGTTTCTAGCTCTTCACTTTCTTAGATAGGTACAATAATCTCCTCCTAAACTCCAAAATACCTTATGCAGTGAAATTCCTGGCATGTTGGCTAGGCTTAAACAGCAAGCATTGGTGGATAAATGGACTCAAACTCAGACAAACAGCAGGCAGGTTGCAGAGCAAAAGTTTTAATGTAAATAAGCAAAAATACAAGGTAACAAAAATAAAAGCAAGACATAAACTGGAACCAAACAAAGAAGCTGAATATGAAGCTTTTTACTATGAAGCTTTTTTGTTGCATTTTACTAAATTATGATATTTTTAGTGAACTATAAAGAACTATAATGGTTTTTGCAAGGTTTTTGTGAGGCCTTCAAGGGTGTATTGTAGCCCCATTGGGTTCTGTAATGGTTGCGATAGAGTGTTATAGGTCCTTTCTTCTGTAGTAAGGTTCTGGTGGTTTATGACTGTGGTGGCAAAGTATTGAGATCCTGGGTACAACTTTGGTGGCTGTAGTAGCATTGAATTTATGACATGGGGCCTGCATACACCAGTATGGATAATTGTCAAAACTCTGAAACAGGATTAGCCACGCTGTTCTCATAGCTAAACCAAGATCCCTTCACATTATCAGCTCTGCAGCACTCTTGGAAGCATGGCTGCTACCTAAATTATATCCTGACACATCTCTCTCAACAAATAGGATAATTCCACACTTTCACCATGCAGTTCCAACAACCAATCCACACTCACCATGAATTATTAAATACAACACAAGGCTCGGGTGTCCTTTATTTGCCTTTAGGACTCAACGCAAGAAGCACTTGTTCTCAACATTGTCAGGCCTGCTGAACAAGGAATAGAGAAGGGTGGATGTGATCAAGGTTCTGAACAGAAAACCTCATCGTCATCATTCTCTTTTGCTGCTGAATAGTGTTTCCTTCTCCATAGCAAGCCTGAAACTGATGATGGAGGTCTATAAATCTCCTATAGATCCCATTGTTCAGTTTCTCAGTTGGTTTGGCTTCAGAAGTTACTCAGTTGAAGACATACATGCAATGATTACAAATTTGGTGGTTCATAAGATAATTTGCTGACAGATACACAAACACATGTACAGACATGAGCAGAAACATTATTGTCCACCTTGTGTGTGTGGGGGTGGTGGTGGTGGTGGTGTTTAAAAAAAATTGAGGGCAGTTGCTTTTGGAGCATTTGCCTATCTAGACACGGTAACCTAAGCATGGTGTAACAACAGACAGATGGAATTTAAACACATACTTTTTTACAGTATAATCAGGTCTTCAGACATCACAAACTCTAGCGATATGCTGCATGACTCAGAGTGAGTCATCATCAAATTGGTTCACTGACCAGATTTTCTGAGGATGCATCGAGTCTTCTGAGTATTGTTTTAGTTACATGTGACTGATTTCAGGTCAGCTCAAACCTTAAAGAAACTGCGCTTTAAGGTCTGAGTCTGAGACTGTCTGAGAGGGTTTTAAGCATGTTGAGACTTGATGTTTCAGTGGCATTCCTGCTTGGTGACATCAAGGAAGATGGGAATTTTTGATACTGTCATCATGTCAGATATGACTCATTGTGCAGGAAAGGTGTTTCTACTGATTCGTGAATGTCTTTCAGTTAAATTGGACACAAATACTGACTGTGTGTTTACATGATCGTGTAATCATTGTGATCACTGTTGCAGATAGCGTACTGCATCATTGTGAAAAGTCAGTCAGTGTTGTGTCTTCTGTTCCTTCCTGTAATATGTTTATTATGTGCTCTGCATAATGACAGAAATGAAGAAAATTGAATGCATTAAGCAAAAGCTTTTTGCTGGTTTTTTTACACATATTTAATTTTACAGATAACTACATGATCAGAGTCCTAAAAACACTTTTACAAACGTGTACATTTTGATAGTAACATTGTCTTAAAAGGTAAATTTTTGAACTAACCCTTTTCAGACTGCTTTGCCTTAAATTTACTAATCAATAAAATAGCTTTTTTGACTTAACCAGACTTTTCTTTGTATGATCCGAGTGCTTGTAATTTTCTGTTAAGATATTAAAATGCTATAACATTTCTTAAACAACTCCAACTATTGAGGGATCATATTTCCCAGTCTCCCTGGGAAAGTTTACTTCAGGGTGTTAGAAGGGAGTCTCCTACTGATTTTTGAACCTCGGAACCAGCAATAACTGTGTGGCTTTTAACTGGGTCGTGGAACAGTGGATTAGATCTTCTTGTTTGCAGAGCTGCTCAATCATGGGAGTTTGACTGTCCAGTCCACATGTGTTTTGTGGATCTCAAGGAGGCTTATTGTATTTCCTAATCCATTCTTTGGGGTGTGCTGCAGAAGTATGGGGTGGTGGGATCACTTTCAGGGGCTATTGCATGTAGAACCAAAGCAAGAGCTGTGTTTGCATCCTTGGAACAAAGTTGGGTTTGTTCTTGGTGTGGCTTTGACTCCACCAAGGGTGGACTCTAATCCTGTTTTTGGTGCAGAGGTGGGTGTCAGGTTTGGGAATTTCATGGATTTTTGTAGATGATGTGATATTTTGGTGTCTTCATGCCGTGACCTTCATCATGCGCTGGGGTGGTCCATAGCCAAGTGTGAAGCAACTGGAAGGAGAGTCAGCCAAAGTTCTTAGCTGGAAAAAGGAGGAATGATTTCTTCAGGTCAGGGGTGAATCTCTGCCTGAAGAGGAGGAGTTCAAGTATCTGAGAGTCTTGTTCATCAGTACTAAGATGATAGTAATATGGGAGATGACCTTGTCGGGACCTTGTCCACAGTAATGATAGCATGGATCATGACTGAAAGAATGAGATCCTGGATCCATGGGCTGAAATTATTTATCTTGATATGGTGAGGATGAGGATCTCCATCATCAGAGGAGAGTTAAGAGTAGAGCCACTTCTCCATGTTGAAAGGAGTCAGCTGAGGTTGTTCAAGCATCTGATTAGGATGTCACCTGTGAACCTCCTTCTGGAAGTTTTCTGGGTACGTTCCACTGTTACCTCCAAGACCTAATCACAGATAAGAAAAAGAAAAAGATGGATGGATGCTGCAACTTTGCAATCGTTTTTAGTTCAAGCCATTGTAAAACCATTTCTCCTCCTGTGTTAAAAAAAAACAAAAAACTTTGTTTGCCTGACATGTTTTAAAATTTGCTGATTGACTGTTTGGAGCAGCATAACCTAAGCAGGCACATCTAGTTTAGAGGAAAACCTGTGTAGTTGTACATTATTGAAGAAAAAGAGTACAGTCCAGCCATCAGGATATTTTAAGACCACCAAGAAATAATAAAGCTCCAGCAACTGGGGGATTCTGTCCATAAACTTGGGAATACAGTAGCTACAGAAGCTCATTAGGTTCAAAATGAACAGCAGTCACAGGAATTGCCACAGTGGACATCAATTAAGGCCTTTATTGTCTCTCTGGGTTCCTCTCCAGTGACAACTCTGACTTTTCTGACAGCAGCGTTCTCTAAAGACCTAATTAGCCTGACCATTAGGCCTGAAGGATGATGGAAAGACTTGAAGAAAGCGCTGCACAACAACAAATATTAAAGTTTCTGTGATCTAGTAAAAGATGAGAAGGTAGTTTATTACACACTCTCTATTCATTAAAATAAATACTGGCATTTCGCTTTTCATTATAGTTTAATTAATGAACTGTGATGTCAAACACACACATTGATGAGCATAAAATTGGGCTTATTGCCTCTCATTATCTCTGCCATAGCAGACGTGTGCATTCAGGCCATTGAATGTGTGTGCATGGGTGTGAGGAAGAAGAAGGGAGTTGCCGCTGAATTCCTCAGAGGTAAAAGAAGAGGGGAAATCATGGGAGGAAATTAAAAGATGTAATTCCAGAAACACGTAAGTGCTTGACATAAACAAACATGGTTGGAGAATTTCAAAGGGGTGGCTTCTCAACAGGAATATTCTCATGCTCAAATGGGAGATAAGGAATCAAATTCAGAGCAGAGCAGGATGAAGACATAACGTCTGCACACACACACACACAGCACCACGGGAAAAGCTTCTCTCTCTTTCATGTGTTATCAAGCTAAGATTTAGTTTGTTTACCTGCGTTTTCTTCTGCCACCAGCCAAACAACAGACTATATCTATATTGATACCAAGACAGGAATGGGACCAGTGTAAAAGGGGAATTTCCTCAGGCACTGCTGATAAACTCAATCAAGCCTGCCGTGTCTTGCAAATGGAAAACATCTGTTGAATTCTTCAGTCACAACCTGAATTGTTTGCACTTCAGTCAGAGCAAGTCAGGAGGAATGCAAATATGCACCAAGTATGTGTGCACGTGTAGCGCAAACATCCAGGGTGTGTCCATGAGTGCATGGACAAGTGCTCTGTCGATTGCTTTACAGTCTGATCCTGATATATCCAGCATAATTAGAAACTTTGTGGACTTGAAGGTGGCCCTGTATGCGGATGACCCTCTGCTATTCCCATCTGACCTGTCATGTTCTTTCTCCACTGCCCTGCTAAATGCATTTGCCAAATTGCAAAAGTGAACTATTTGCTGTTAACAGAGAGACGAAAGTATCCACTCAGTTATCTTCCATTCAAAATATGCTATTTTGATTTTGTCTGTCTTGGGGTGTACATAGCTGACACAATGGTTCATCTTTAAAATAATTTTTCTCTTTCTTTGCTTACACAAATTAAACACAATTTTGAGACATTGTCCCCCCAAAATCTTTCTGTGGCTGCTCGAATTAATGTTGTCAAAATGAATATCTTCCCACATTTAAAGCTTTCATTGTATTCCAGTCTTTCTCTCTTTATCGTTTTTTCGCAAGGTCAATAGTCTTTAATTTTATTTGGAGCAAAAAACCACCCAGGATGCACTATCAAGTCTTACAGAGGCCCGAATCTATGGATGGAATGGCACTACCTAACATCTTGTACTACTACTGGGCAGCGAATATAAGAAGTCTGAATTATTGGGTTCAGTTTGAGGAGAATAATTTCCCCTCATCATGGGTGGTTATGGAAGTGAATGCTGCTGATTTGATAGCATTGAAACTCTTACAATACACATCTCATCTTTTTCTGCTTCTACTTACACTAAGAATGCGATAGTTTCGTGTAATGTTGAATCCTAGCTCACCACAGTAACGCCAGGCTTGCAAAAATGTTCCCTCTGTGTGAATGATGCCAACAGGCCACAGATGTTTTGGAACTGTCTGATACTGCTAAATTAGAAATCTGCAACTCCACCTTCTTATTCAAGATGGATTAGAGAGGTCAGGCTGACTTTGGCTTGTAAGCCTGTATTTGAAATAACCTGGTATCCTTTTCAGTCCTACATTAACAGTACAGGGTGTCAGATCTTTCTGAACTGAACACCACAACATCATGTCTTTTATAAAACTATTTTCATTACAGTCATTTTGTAATTCAGTTTCTACTGTGCTCACTAGTTTAATTTGATGTTGTTTGGAATTTTTTTTTTTAACAAAACATTTGTTAAATTCTGAATGAAAAAAATTGTCTATTATTTCACGAGATATTGCGCTAACACACTCAGAGAGAAAAAAAAACTGTCTGTCTTTTGCATTTTGGTAATTGCAATAACACAAAAACGTTGTTTTAAGTTAAAGTTTAGGTCAAAATCAACAGTTACAGAATTTATTTTACCTTGACAAGTTGCAAGATAAAACACCCACGTTCAGTTTGTTTGGACTAGAATACACAATCTGTTTTCAGATTCAGATGAATTTTTGATTAATAATGCTTGTGGCTGCCAGGATACAAAGCTTTGAACTCAACACATAAAAAATATTCAGAATTTTTTAAGTAAAACCAAATAGTTTTTTCCTCCTGTTAGGGCATTCGTTTTGGTGTTACTGTGCAAAGACAATACTTTTGAAAAAAAGTAAAAACATGTAATAATAAATTAGTGCAAAAAGGTTTTAAAAAGACTTAATCACATTTCTACTGCTCAAAGTTTTTATTTCATAAAATCACCTCTTAAACTTTTACTGTAAAAAGGGCTTCTTTCTCAGTGAGAACAAAATCACCAAATGTTGTTCAACCTACCTGTGAAAAAGAAAATGAACATTAATGTGATCCTTAATTGTTTTTTTTCCTGCATACATTTAGACTATGGCTTTAGTCATTTATTTAAATTAAAACACTTACAAAGTGAGCATGACAGTTGCCTCATTGCAACAGTTATAGTTTAATATAATAAGTTGGACAACTTTCTGCAACACTTTATTAAATTACAACTGTCAAATGTTCTGCACTAATTAACCCCACATGTTTCACTGGTAATAACTTCAGCAAGACTCATTGTGTATTGCTTTAAATAACCCTGAGCAGAACAATATTAAACAGAAAAGAATTGCCAGATACATTGGAGAAAACTGACAGTGATGTCTACAGGAGCCACTGCTGCCTAATGAAAAAAATTACACACAATATAGATACAATTCTGGTAAACAAGATTAGATCATTACTGTTTAAGATTTAGTAAATCCTCTCTTTTAATTTGTGATTTTCTCAGACCAAAATAAACAAGCTACATTTAAAAAATCAGACAGTTTTTTAAAGGTTTTTCCTCCTCTTACCTGCTTAGACTATTTAGAGGAATCTACATGAACATGAGGGACTCTCACACAGGCTTTCCTGAATGGTAGAAGATTTTTTAGTTCTGAGCCTTTTCTCCTTGAACTGTTGAGTATCTGTGCTCAGTTTTTAATTTTAGCCAGGAGGTGCCCGATGCCAGCAAGACTAGGTGCCACCTAAGACTAACAGGGTCCCCTATGTCCCCTCACCTCGAGGACTTTGTAAGTATCAACCAGAAAGGGGATGTCTTACTTGCTCATTAAGAGACCAGCACAAAGTCTGTTCCTGGTATCCAGTTTTTGGAAAACGATAGAGCAGTGAAGTTTATTGCACCTGCCATAACAAAAAGTCCAGAAACCAAGGTTCATGTGAATCAAAAAGATGTAAAAAAAACAAACTTCCATATAATAGATGCAGAAAATAGTTACAATATCTGGTAACTTTAAAATGCTTGGTATTTCAGTAAAAGATGAGAAAAAATCTGAAGCAATGCAATGACAGCCACAACAACAACTGCCTGACAGCACATGCAGATACATGACCATAAAAACAGGTTACCTCACTCCTATAAAGCTACTGTTCAAAACAATCAAAAAGTCCCAGATCCCCTTCTCTCCCTGACCAGTAATGTTGAGCATCTTTTCAGAAAATCTGTCGCTCATCCTCTTCCTTTGTGTCTCCATCAGAGATGTTAACAGAAACTGACAGTGCCTCCTACTTCTGCTGTATAAAAATAATAAAAAAGCTACACAAAGACCAATACAACCATGTGAAACAAACTCAGTGCTGTTTTTGGTTCCTCATGTTGTCCTGTGTTTGCAAAACATGGATTCACCTCCAAGATGTAGAGTTTGCCAGATCTGTACTTATGTACTGCAGCATGCAGCCAAATAATGAGTCAGGAGCTTGGAGCATAATTCATGTCAGAACATTACTGAAAGATACAAGCGGAACATTTCTGCTGTTCATTCATTTTGGTGCCTTTATGGATACAATCAGGCTGTCTGGAACCATTTTACCCTCAGAAGCACATCAGAGCTCTGTGCCTTTTCAATGATGTCAGGATTCAGCCCTGAGCATTCAGGGTTGATTCTTCTACTTGTCCATTTTTTTACCACATCAGTATGCATTAAAAATGAGGATGTGGTATTGAGTGTGTGCCCTAAAGATCTAAAGCACCAAATTACCAACAGCCAGTCTCCTTTCATCCCTTCCAAGCACCTACAGATAAGGCATCTGACTTCAGGTAGACGAATACCTTGAAGTTATTTACAATTATTTCTGTTTGCCTGAAAACACAAGCAGGCTGGGTTGTGCTTTCTCTGCATTCATACAAGCAGCATCTGCTTCGATGCACCTGCACTGTGGAGAGTCTAAACCTGGGAGGAGTATTTTACACAGAGAATAAGTGATTACATGTGCCTCAGTGTAGAAAACTTTTTACTATGAAAAAATAATCTTATGTAAACTTTGTTGGTACTTGCCATCTTTAGACTAAAAGGCAACTTTGATCAATTATCAAACAGTACACAATAAATGTTTGTGTTTTCACACAAATCCAAGTTTTTATATCTTTATGAGAAACTCAAAAGAACCATGTTGAATGTTGTCAACAATAAGTTCAAAATCCAGGGACTGCGATGGTATTATCAATGACCTGGAGAATGATGACATCTTGCTTCTGTGATGGTAGTGATTTGTAGGTCAAGGACATTAAGGTTTTAGAGGTATTACAAAGATTTTCAAAGACATCATGCATCAAACTTTGTCCTTGATGCACATCTCAAGCTGTTTTTTTTTTGTTTTTTTTAATCACTCAATTTATTATATCTCAAACACAGCTCTTCAGTCAAATCATGCAGTAGTTTTCCAGGTCAGTGAATATTAGTAATCATCAGTAGTATAATATACAAGTTTCACTTTTTAAATGGAATTACTGAAATCAATCTACTTTTTCATGATATTCTAATTTTATGACCAGCACCTGTAATCTAACTTCAAATGATCAAAAACACACAACAGATTCCACCATGTCATTTTTTTTAAACAAAAATGGAAAAACTGTGTGAAAAACTAAGTCCAGCACCTGATCCAGCAGCTTGTAGAACCACCTTTAGCAACAGAAACTCTCAGTAGTGGTTTTCTATAGAACTTCATCAGTCTCATACATGGTTGTGGAGGAATTTTGGCCTATTATTCTTTCTAATGTTGCTTCAGGTCATTGAGGTTTGTAGACATTTGTTTCTGCTCAGCTTTCTTGAGGTCCCATCACTACAGTTCAATCAGGTTGAGGTTCTGGACCTTGACTGGACCATTACAACACCTTAATTTTTTATTTTTTTCAGTCGTTCTGTTGTAGATCAACTGTTGTATTTGTGATCATTGTTCTGTTGAATCATGACCCAATTATGCCCTTCAGACTGATGGCCTCACATTTGACTCTAGAATACTCTGTTCTGAGTTCATGATCGACTCAATGACTGCAAGGTGCCCAGGTCCTGTGGCAGCAAAACAAGCTCAAATCATCACCCGCCACCACCGTACTTGACAGTTGACAGTTGGCATGTGCTGTGTTTGGTTCTCTCCAAAGAGGAGAGGTTTTCTCCTGTAAACCTTCCAAAAAAGCCATACTTACTTTGTCCTTTTTCTAACTGTTCTATCATGACCTTTAACCTGCTAACTAAGGCTGTCGAGTCTCAGATGAAGTGCTTATTTTTTTTTCCATTTCTCTGAGCATTGCACAGTCTGACCTCTGGGTAACTTTACTGGGACATGGACTCCAGTGGCGATTGGCAGCTGGCTTAAATGTTTTCTATTTGTGAATCATCATTTTCACTGTATAATGATGGACTCCAAATATTTGGAAATAACCTTTAACCCTTAGTAAATTGATGAGCATTACTGGTTTTCTAGTCATTGCTGATGACTTTCCACCTCATCATTGTGTTAACATGCACCTGTGTATTCTAGAGCAGCAAACTGCCAAAACTCCTGCCTTTTTAAAGAGGGTGGATTTTCTTCTTCTCGTTACTGTATATTTACTTACTTATTGTCCCAGTTTGTGCTGTGCTGTGTGTGGGTGTATTGGTGTTCTAGTAACAGCTGAGATGAGAATTTCAGTAATTATATGTGTAGCCTGAACGATAATCACGATACCTTCATATTTGTTGATCTGGTTTTTTTATGTCTGCAGTCTGCCAGACTTTTACCAAGATTTTTTTTTTTTTTATCACACCTCTAATTTTGTTTTTTGATTAAAAGTTTTTTTGTGCACAAATATTTTTTTTTCTCCAGCTTTGTAAAACTTTTGCCTCTCCTGGCATATACCACCATATGGATCCATGTATAGCTCCACAGTAACACAGAGTGAGTTTAACTTTGGGTAGACTGAATGTTCTGGATCATCTGCTGAGTCTTCCTGCAGACAAAGAAAATCCTTCTTTCTTCACTCTGACAGAAACCCGTCAAACCTAATTTTTTGATCCGTGACCGTTGTCAGGGCTCACTCCCACACACTTGTTAGTCCTGACAGGAGGCATTGTGCTGATGTGAATGATGATTCAGAGCAGGGGCTATGTTTGGCTGCCAAACAGTTGCTGCTGATCAGGATGAAGCTGCAGGACAGACTCTCAGCTGGAGGTGTCGACCGCTACAGTGATGTGCACATCAAGTTGTGTTTTGAAAGGCAAGGGCACTGATCAGCTCAATAAATATTACCAAAGTCATGAGATGTGATAGTGGAGCTAACATGTGCAGAGCAGAAAATCAAAAGAATCATTGTGGAGAGTGTGCTACGGGGAAACTAATGAGATACAATGAGCATATAGGGATAAAAAAATGTTAAGATGGGATTCGAAAAGCCAGATCCTTGATAGTGGCTTTAGGAGTATATGTGGGTAATCCCTCACATGAAAAGTGTTTACTAGCTTTTAATTCAACTCAGTTTATTTACAGTATTTACTGTGCCAGTCTACAACAAAAGCCATCACAGTTGCTAAACATCATAACATTATGTATGTCATACATACATAACATCAAAATGCCCAAATAATATCAGATTACAAGATACATTTTACAGTTTTTCCTGGATCATTTTGGTACAAGATCTTTCAAAATTTAATATTTTTAGCATGTGGACCAACATGGTCTGGTGGTATTATCATGTGTGAGGTAAAGGACATATCCTGATTAAAATAATAGCAAAGTTTATTAAATCTTTATGGATGAATAAGTTGAAGTTGAAGCTGAAGAGTGAACACAAACAGGAGATGTTCTGATGTTTGGTGACTTTGGTGGTTTAGGAGATCCTTCAGAAATTTCTCCAGGCTAAAACCATGACACTACCTCCACAATATTTCACAGATTGGATAAGGTTTTTATGCTGAAATATGCACATAAACCTTTTTATATAATAAAAGGTTGACTCTGGTCAAAGCTGGGCACTTAACAATTCAAATTTTTTAAAGAATTTCTGCCTGTGAGTTTTAGCACCTTATGGATAGGATGCAATTTTCTGTTTGTATTTGAGCTAGTAATGTTCCTGGAAGCAAAAAAAAAGGTTTTCAGTGTAAATAAATATCCTTCAACAGTGTTGTGTTTTTCTAACACATACCATATTCAGGAGCACAGCACCTAACAACACAACAGCTTTAAACTATTTAGATACCAGCTCAAAATGTGTAAAATCAGATTTTTTGAGTAACATTGTTGATTTTTAATCAAAGACCTAGTGTCGCTTGAAGAAATACATATCACCCACCACGATTCATGCTAGTTTTAACCTAAAATCATTTAATGTTAAGAAATGATGGAGCTGCTGCCATTTTGGTAAAAAGAAATTTTATGTATGATCTAATGCTTGAGTAAAAAAGCTAAAAATATGTGTTGTGAATGACTGTCACCTACTACCACATCAAACTTAGGATCAATATTTGTAAAACTGACTGAATTTTGGACTGTTTTGTGTTTGTCAAGATTGATAAATTGTGGAATGTGTAGACTCCAAACGTTATTCGGTTGTAGATGTTTTGTCATTATCCATTGACTGGTTCATGAGATATTTTGCTAACAGACAGACAGACAGCCTTGACTCCAACTTTTCATGTCAAAATATTGATCAAAGATCCCACACTTTATTTACAGTCTAATGTGGTATTGCAATATATCGAATGAACTCAATATCTGTAAAATTGACTTAGTTATAACCATTTTTGTGTTTCCTAATGCCAGGTGAATTGGGTTGAATGTGGTTGTTCAAAAGTTAATCAGTTGTAGATGTACATTCAGTGACTAATTTTAAAGAGTTTTGTGAGATAGTTTTGCTAACAGACAAATGCAGACATGCACATTCAGACAGGCAAAATAAACCATTATTGCTCGTCTTTGCCTAGTTCATCTGTTTGTAAATCAACATCTGTGTGTTGCCCCACTGTAGATTTCATGAGCACGCACACACACACACACACACACACACACACACACACACACACCTTTTTGTTGATCTGGGGTGAGTTGTAATGCTTCATCAGTACTTGAACACTGACCCAATGTCCTGGGATGTGAATTGGTCGTTTCTCCAGGCTCTGACAGCTGAAGGGGGGGTTGGTTGGGTGGGGAGTTGCTGCCTGCACGAGGAGACAGCTGCTCTCTCCTCTGTCCTGCCCTCTAACAGTAGAGCCTTGTATTGAGTCCACCTCCTCTAAATGTCAGCACTCATATAAGCACCTCGTGCTCACATCACAAGCATTATAGATTTCTGCTGAACCCCAGCTCTCCGCTTTCTTCCTCCCAGAGAGACTTTTTGTTTGTTTGTCGCACATTTCCAGCTCTCTCGGGTTCATTTCCCATCATCTTTGCTTTCTTTCAGAGTACTGGCAGGTTAGAAACTTACCACTGCAGAATGAGAACTTAGCTGCAAAGTAAACAACTTGATTATTTCACAATACTATTAATTTAACACACTTCATTATTTAAATGCCTGGTATAACTTTAGGGAATGCACATAGTCCACTGTCCTTTATGCCAGAGTTTTAAACTAAAATCACCTTAAGATGAAAAGGGATGGAGTTGCAGCTGTTTTGGTCTAACCTTGTAAATGACCTCTTGCACATTACACAACCTCAACCAATTTTGGGATATCTTGTGTTAGTGCTCAAAAATATCATGGGGACAACTGTCAGTTACTACCACAGAAAAAATAGGTCAATATCTGTAAAAGTGACCCAGTTAGAGCCATTTTTGAGTTGACTACTGTCATGTAGTTGTGGTGGCCATCTTGATTTCGGTTGACTTCAAATGTTAATGAGCTGTAGATGTCCAGGCAGTGATAACATTCTGAGAGTTTCATTAAAATCTGTCCAGTGGTTCATAGGATATTTTGCTAACAGACAAACAATGTTGACTCCAACAGTTAATGCCAAAGTTTTAAGCAAAGATGTTGCCCAATGTGTAGTGCTCATAGCAGGTGTTGGTAATGATACTTAACTACTACCATACCAAATTTTAGCTCATTATCTAAAAAACTGAATGAGTTATAGACATTTTTGTGTTTCCTAAGGTCAGTTGGCTGTGGCAGTCATTTTGAATTGGGTTAATCCCAAAGTTTAATCATTTGCAGATGAACATCCAGTGATTGTTCTTTGAAAGATCCATCCAGTGGTTCATGAGATATTTTCCTAACAAACAGATGCAGTTGACCTGAATAGTTACTGACAAATTTTGAAAATTTTGCTTGATCCGTTAGTTCTTACAGTATGCGTTGTGGATGAATCTCAACTACTACCACACTAAATTTGAGCTCAATATCTGTAGAATCGGTTGAGTTACACACATTTTGGTGTTTGCAAAGTTCATTTAGCTGTGTTAGACATCTTAAAAGCCATTGAGTCCAAAAGGTAATCAGTTGTAGACGTACATCTAATGATTACTTTCCGAGAGTTTCATTCAAATCTGTTAACCGTTTCATGAGATATTATGCTAATGGTGGCAAAAACATTATCACTTCTTTGCATTCCGTGGCAGGCAATACTAATTAGTTCCACAAATAATAAGTTATTATTTTTACATTTTTGCATCTTTTCATAAAATATTTTGACTGAAAGCAGCCATGGTAATGGGTGAATGTAATATTCTAACCTCATTTTCAGGAATGCACCCTGTGTGTATTTTTGTTATGAAGTAAAATTATCTGCTAGGTGAAAATAAGCACCTTGGACATGGTTGAACTTGCAGTCAGAAGCATGACTCCGTGTTAGGTCCAGCTAAGGAATGCTGAAGAATGCAGGTGGGCACTTGAACTATGTCAGGCTCCCACATCGAGACATGAAGAATGGGCTGATCAAGGCTGGGAATCCTCAGAAGAGGAAGAGGCAGGAGGTCACAGTTGACAGGTTCACAATTAGTTGACACAAAGGGGTTTTTTTTTTTGCATTTACCTGAATGAATCAATCTGCATATCAAAAAAAGCTCCTATTTAAAATCGTATTTATTTGTTCTGTTTTGGGCGTGTCAGACTACCAAACTCTTTCTACATAAAGTCTCCATCATTAAATACCAACAATTCAGCAAACCCTGTGACAGAACCCTGTTCATAAATGCATATGGTAGCAATACAGAATACAGCCCAATAGATACCAGGTATATACCAGTCTCATGTAACTACTTACCTTGTATGTACTAGGTGGGTACCAGTAGCATGTAATTTCTTACCTTGTACTTACCAGATAGAATGAGTTACATACCTTTTATGGGTAAGTTCCTTGTACGATTCAGATATTTACTAGGTATGGACCAGGTATGTACCCAGTTAGTACCCTGTATTGTACATGGTGAGTAACAAGTATGTATCTGGTATTAATCAGGTAGGTACAAGGTACATACCCTGTGTATACCAGGTATATACCCAGTAAGTACCCTGTACATATAAGATACATACCTGGTAAGTACCTGATACTTACCCAGTATGTACCATGTGAGCACCCAGTAGATGCAAGGTAAGTACCAGGTGTATACCCGGTGATCACCCAGTACAAACCTGGTACGTACCTGGTATATAACAGGTAACAATTCACTTTTTAGTACAGTCCAGTCCTTGTAGAACTCAGGTATGCATCAGGTATGTACCTGGTAGGTATGTATTATTAGGCATTGCTACCCACAGATTTATTGAGATAGGTTTTGTCTGAGTAGGTGTTGGGTATGACTCTCAGCTACTACCGCACCACATTTTAGCTTAATATCTCTAATATATTTTGAGTTATAGCATATAGCATTTTAGTGTTTGCTAATGTTGAATAGCTGTGCCTTCAATCTTGAATTTGTTTGACTCCAAAAGTTGATAAGGAGTAGACGTACAGCCAAAAATTACTTTCTGAGAGTTTGATTAAAATTCCTCCAGTGGTTCATGAGATAATTTGCTATCAGACAGACAAAACAATGACAAAGATGCAGGCAATTATATGATTGCTTACCTTTTATGGAAGTAACCAATAAAAATGTAAAAGGAATAATGAGAAAGAAAAAAGATAATTGAAGATAAGATCTGGACTATTACTACATGAAGTATGAATGCAGAATAAGAAACAAATAAAAAAAGGTTTATTATTCAGTTTTCCCTTTTTAAAAAAAATATTTTAGGGCCAAAAAAACATTTAGTGAGTGCATCAATAAGACGCCAGGTCAATTTGTTCCTATGTCAAATCGTATCATCGTAGCTTTGATCATTTGTCACTGTAATCATCAATATTTTTGCAAAATAGAAATAGCCCTGTCCTCATCTAGAGCAGAGTCCAAAAGACTTGAGTCAAACACTACTTAGAACTTGAGCTTATTACTTGGACTTATAACCTTGCAGGAACTTTCAATTTTGATTTCTTTATTTCAGGTCCTCTTTAGAGTTTATCTAAGTTCATTTAGGACTTCATGTTTCCTTCATATTTTAATACAAAGAACACTTTAAAAGTTCATGCCTTCTGTGTGTGTGTGTCTGTGAATGTAATTGTTGTCTTGTGATGTGCCTTTTGTGTGTGAAAGTTTGGTGACTTGTTTGCCAATTCCAACTGGTTGATCCGGCTCCCTTGAGGAAGTGTGTTTATGTGAATTCTGGTTTCACCATCTCCCACGCTTCGTTTATCATCGAGCTTATTTTTCTTTCTCTTTAAAGACAACAGAGGCTATTCAGTGGTGCAGGGAAACCATTATGTGTAAATGTTGGTGTGAAGAGAAAAAAAACAGCTCATCATAAGTGAGTGGATGATTTATCGCTGTGGCAGTTTTACCTCAGTTCCCCCTCCCTTTAATTCATTTCCTTCATGCACCTTCTCTCCCTCTCTTACCCTGCACAAGCCTTCCTCTCACACTTAAGTGTGGAATGTAAACCATCACCCTGAGGGTCAAAAGGAAAAGGTCGCCCATTTTCATGCAATGCACAATATGCTAATTTCAAGGCAAATATCAGGATCTGACAGCCAGCAGACATAGAAATTAAGGAACCTAGAGTCCTCAAGTGATGAGAACTGAATATAATTAGAATCATTTAAAAGAATAAACTATCCGACATTGCCAATAAAACACATAAGGTGAATATAATTCTTGCCTGAATGATAATTTTTTTGCTCGTGTCTGTTTGTGCATCTGTCTGTTAACAAAATATTACGTAAGCCACTAGATGAATTTTAATAAAACTGTCACAGACAACTGACATTAAAAAACACAAATCAGTAAATTTTACAGATATTTACATAAAAATCAACATGGCATAAGCTGAAACTCATTCTCATTCACACATTCTATGTGCTAAAAGATTGTCTAAAACATTTGTTCAACATTTTGCAATCTACTATTTGGAGTCAACCCTGCTTGTCTTGTCAAAATATTTTATGAATCACTGGACACATCTTTAATGAAACTCTCAGGAAATAATCACAGGATGTACATCTACAACTGATTAACTTTTGGAGTCAACTCAGTTAAGGATGGCCACCGCAACTAAATTAAGTTAGGAATCACCAAAATGACTACGCCTCAGTCAATTAAAAAGACATCTCACTAAAATCGCATGTGATAGCAGGTAAGAGCCGTTCACAACACATACTCTGAGCATGAAAGCTTGCCACATTGTGTAAGATTGTGCTTAATGTTATAGGTTTGACCAAAACAACTACAACTCCTTTAAGGCGACGAGAGATATGCATTCAGTTAGGGAATGCTAGATCTTTTTTGTAAAAGAGGTTTTATTTGTATTTAAAAAAGAAAACCTGCTTTTATATGATGCTTGCTGCAAATCCGGTTGATGTGCCAGTATGAAGAATTCCTCCTTTCTTCTCAGATGCAGGACGGTGTGTTGCGTGTTTTTAGAGCTTCCTGCGGAGAAGATTGGGGTAATTACACATCTAAAAGCCCCTCTCGTAACAACCTGCTCTTTGTCCCACCAACAGAGTGCCCAGTGGGGTCATGAAGTGCGCTCAGAGTTTTCAAGAATTAGATTTAAACGCTCGTCGCTCGACAGATGGAAACGTGCAGCTGAACCTTTGCTCAAAGGGACGTGAAGCCTTTTTATTCTTTAGCTGAACAAGATAAACTGCATTGTTGGCTCTTAAAAACCTTTCATTGTAAGTTGAACTTTGTATTTTATTTAGAATCTGCTTTGTGTCATCAAATCTTCTCCAAACTGTTTCATGTTAAAAGTACCAATTCAGCGAGTTGCTCTTTTATTGTTGCTATTTTGTGGCGGCACAGTTTTTTTATGGATAATATCTGCCAAACCACAATTATCACTCTCAGATATTTGCCTCAATTAAACAGCAGATTATGTCAATTCACACTCAGTGGCCGCAGCGTTTTTTTAGTTTAGTTAATTTATTGTATTTCTCTACAGTGCTCTGGTGCTGATTGCATTTCATTGCATAACATCTTTCTTCTGAGAAGGCTAACAGAAAGATGCATTAGGATCAGGAAGTTCAAAAGAAAGGCCTGAGTTGGTAGCTGTGTTTTAGTTGTTTATTAAAGACACCCACACACACACTCAGATACCTTCATTTTGCAAAATACTTTCTAAAATTGTTTTTAACAAGGAGATTGAAAGTAATCAATATTTTATCTGTTGCAAACAAAGTCTGATAACAATCTGCTGCACGTAATCTAA
The DNA here is from genome assembly GCF_001649575.2 of Kryptolebias marmoratus. NCBI lineage: Eukaryota > Metazoa > Chordata > Actinopteri > Cyprinodontiformes > Rivulidae > Kryptolebias > Kryptolebias marmoratus. The sequence continues at coordinate 6,513,631 of NC_051443.1, forward strand.
ATCACTACACCCAGGTGACACATATAACATGTCTGCTTAGTCCTACACAGACTGGCAGGCCGAACACGCTCTAAACCTCCATCACTCCTGCAAACCATCAACAAGCTGGGAAAAAGAATAGCAAAAAGACCAAGAGTCTGTCATTGTTGATACCTACAGGCTGATGATATATCAAGTACATGAACAGAAAAATCAGTAAATATAATGTTAAAGGATTCATGGTTTGCTTCGGAAGTACTTGTACGTAGCTCAGTACCTCACAGAACAGCTTGGACTGATGATTCAAAGAAAAAAACTGCAGATAATTTGTTTGTAGAGAAACTGAGGCCCTGATTCACTAAAAATGCACAACTGGGTTTTTGATCCATTTCTCGCACATTTTGGCCTGTAAAGTCTCTCAAGAACAGTCTTCAGCTCATCATGCTCACAGTTTTACCTTCTGCCTCTCTGCAGGGAGCCGGGGGCCATAAATGTACAAAATTATTCCTTAGTTTTGCATTCACCCAGACCTCAGCATATTTTCTGATTATCTCTGCATGTGAAATGCAAATTGTGTGCATGTTGGCGGATCTCCCCAGTCTTAAAATAACACATCAACAAACATCGATTTCAGATGATTCTCATCAGTAAAGTCTTTGGTGCAGATGTGGTTGCAGATGGAGGAATGAGGAGAGCTCATGGAATCATGGCTCCAGTTTGGACCTCACTGAGAGTATTACATGCCACCCACCCCCTCAAGGCTTTAGAAACCTCTTCCACAGTGGGTCTTATGAAACCCTTAAAATCCCTCTGGATCAAGTGAAAAATGTGATGGCTCGTCATGCTAAAATGAAAACGGCTTTTCTTTACTCCTGAAGAGTGGGGCTTTTTTTTTTTCAACACAGCACTGAAGACATGTGCTTCAAAACACTTTGACCTTTGATGAAGCATTCAGTTTTGATAGTTCCTCTCAGAAACAACGTAGAAAAGGTTTGAAAGGTATAGTGAGAAAAAAAAGGCAGATAGTTTGTTTAATGAATGCACACTTCCTGTTTCGTCAGCCTGCCAGCTGGCTGAGGCACAGGTTGTTATGACAAGTAACATGAGCTGTTCAAACATTTTCACCATAATGGTGCTGTTAATGGAAACACAGTGTCACGATGATCTATTGTCAGCAAACAGAGGCAGTTTCAAAGCATAGGGTTTGTTATTGAGAATTATTATCGCCCAAAGGCAAATGGTGAGTGATACTGCACAAGAGCTGTGTTTAAAACAATGGCATCTACTATTGGAGTCACCTCTGTCTTTCTGTTTGCAAAATATCTCGTAAATCACTGGACAGAGTTTATTGATACTTTCAGAAAATAATCCTTGGATGCACTATTATCAATGATTACCATTTGAAGCAAATCTAATTCAAGATGACCACTACAGCCAAGGGAACTTAGAAAACCTAAAATTACTGTAAATCAGTCAATGTTAGAATTATTGTGCTAAAACTTAGTGTGGTTATAGCTGAAAGGTGTTCATAACACATATTCCAAGTGCTACTCATTGCACTTGTATAAAACTTTAGTGGTAACTGCTGGAGTCGACCTTATCCCATGAACCACTGGGTGGATGTTGATGAAACATCCAGAAAATAATTATCGTCTATACATCTACAACTGATTACCTTTCAGAAGTAGTCCACTTCCAGATGGCCACCACAGTTAATCAAATTCACCCCACAAAATAATGACTATAACTCTGTCAACTTTACAGATATTGATTTAAAATTTAGTGTGGTAGTAGCTGAAAGTCATCCACAACACATACACTGAGCTTGACATCTTGTAATAATGCAAAATGAAGGACTAACCAAAATGGCTACAATGCCATAATTTCTCAACAAAAAATGGTTTTAGTCTAAAACTCAGGCAGTGGGCAATATGCATTCCTTCAATTTTATTAAAAATAAAGGAGCAAATGAAAAGTTAATGAAAATGAAGAGCAGAGGGAGATTGGAACAAACAGGGCACAAAAAAAGATCTGCCTGTGGTGTAGCTTCTGGTCTGGAAAAGGGCAATCTTTGTATTTCTTACCCCCTTGCCCTCCCCCCAGTTCTGGGCAGGTGGCTCTTACAATAAGACCTGCTGAGTGAGATACTTGTGTGAGATTAATAGTTGCGATAAGGCTGTAATCAGAGAGAGAGGGAGCAGGCAGAAAGAGACAGGAAAGAAAGAGGAACCACACTGCGAGAGAGATGGGGGGGTGCAGATTTTAGATGCTAACCCACCTGGCCACCTGCCAGCAGGATGTCAGCAGACTCTAGATTAGTGGCTATACATTACCTCAGCCCATTAAAACACTCCACTCACTGACTGACGCTGACAGCCTGACCAGACAGCAGTGACTGTGTGAACGTCTGAATGTGTCTGTCTTCGTTTAGGCTGGGCATGCTCTAAATTCAACAAACAGCACAACCGTGGATTTCTTTACCATTTCTGAGACAACAGATGATGAAAAGAAAACATAGAGGAAATGAGTCCAGAATCTGCAGGGGTGCCTCCAGAAAGTTTTCAAAGGGTGGGCCAGATGAGAGCCATTGTTGATCTTGGGGAGAGACAACAAAACCAAAAAACAACAGAATTGGAGCAGTTTTATTATACTGTTGTCACATATGGGCAATTTGAAAAATGTTGCATTATTACCCTATTTTGGTTTCTTTAAAGTTGATATTACTAGTTGAGAACAGCACTGTCACTGCTCAACTCTCTCGCAGTTATTGATTAAGTTTTAAAACAAGATGTGATCTATTAGTGCTAAGTGTATGTGTTGAGGATGACTCCAAGCTATAACCACACCAAATTTTAGCTCACTATCTGTAAAGTTGTTAAAGTTATAGCAATTTCTGTGTTTCTTGAGGTTGATTAGCTGTGGTGGTTGAATTGGATTGACCCCAAAGGTCAATCAGTCCTAGACATATATTCAGTTATTACTTTCTGAGTTTCATTCAAATCCATCTACTGGTTCATAAGATATTTTGCCAATAGACAGACAATGTTGACTCCAATAGTAATGCCAACGTTTTCAAAAAATATGTTGTGCAATCTCTTAACACTTAGATTGTGTGTTGGATAAGACTCTCATTTAATACTAAACCAAAGTTATAGCCAGTTTTGTGTTTGCTAAGGTATCTGTGGTGACCAACTTGAAATAAGTGATTCCAAATGTTCATTAGTTGTAGATGTGCATCCAGCGTTTACTTTCTGGATGTTTTATTGAAATCTGTCTGGTGGTTCATGAGCATTCTTGCCCTTCAAACACAATGGCTATCTTTGTAGATATGAATTTGCATGCATGTCTCTCTTTGGCTAATCACTGCTCTTCCTGCTATTAGCAGCTCAGGTCTTAGGGGACTGTGGCGCAGCAGCACAACAAACCTCAATGACACATGGATGTCTTGTCTTATATTAACACCAACAATGTCCCACCCCCCAATCTGCCTGTACCCTTTGTATTCTTACACCCAAACACTGTTGAACCTGAAAGCTGTGTTGAACACATCAGTAAATATTACATACAGCCAGCCAGGCAACACAATAATGGAGCATACAGTGAGCTGAGATCTGGTGATGGACAGCTTCCCATTAACCAAATCCACCTCGCTGCAGTTTTCCTGAGGCTAAGTTATGTTCAAACACAACCTAATCCACCTTCAGAGTGTTCTGACACTTGTGCTCACACAGTCCACCAAGAGAATGACAGTCAGAGCGGGTAGGAGCAGCCTGAAGCCTTGTCACGACCGTTTCCCTTCATGCCTCAGCTTTGATCAAAAAGCTGCCTGCATAGGTGGATTTCTGCCGAGGCGGTTTGTGTCTGTGCTCCAAACCGAAGGATGCAGACTCTGCCATTAACCACAGACTCAACCCTTAGCAGGGCTAAGGCTGTTTCAGGTCATAACCTCATCCTGGTTCACTCATTCCAGCTGAGTGACCCCGCCCGAGGTTCAGCAGTCCGAGGGAAACATGTACAGTAAATTGTCCTGTCACCTCAGCTGTGAAGGGCGACTCATTTACTGCTCGGCTAACTTCTGGAGACTGTCATGTACCCTGGGTGTTTAATAAGCAGCAAAAAAATGTGATCAATATGAGATGTGACCGCTGCAGAAGGTTGCCTAGCTTTACTTAAAAACTCTTTATTAAAAACATAAAATTTTAAACTTTATTGTAAAGAGAAGTTCTTCTTTTCACATAAAAGGGATAGGACCTATGCAAATTCTTTCACTTAGTAAAAAATGCCAAATCAGTTCTGTTAAAGTAATTTATTTCTTGTTTAGAGACAAGAATTCAGGTGTAGATGTACATCCAATGATTAGTTGAAATCCATCCACCGGTTCATGAAATATTTTGCTAACAGACAGCCACATGAACATGCACATGCACTCACAGGCATAAATAATCATTTCATTTATTCAGTAAAATATCAACATAGCTTGTCAAAAATGCACATTAGGAATCACAAGTAAAATATTTACAGAATTAATAAAATAGTCCCCGTTTTTGTTCAGATTTGTTAGTTTGATTTTCAGGTTTGGTTTAAAAAGTACAAAATACTTAATGCACACATGTATACACACACACAGGTAAAACCACTATCACCCACCTTTTGGCAGCAGGATGAAAAAAAAAAGTCTCATCATGCTAAAAGAAGGAAGGCCCAATACAGCCTCTCTTTCTATGTTTATTTTTTTTAATCCTCTCAAGGTCAAAGATTACACAAACAAGCTCAAATATAAAACAAACTTCAAATTAATCAATAAAAGCCCCAATTTAATATGATATTCATGTTCATGATGAGCAGAAGGAAACGTCTGTCCACAACTTTAAATCCTCAACCATCTCGGCACTGAAGGTTAGAGAAGTTTTTGAAATGATTTCTAGCTTTTTGTGGACAGTATTTTGTAATCTATATACAGTATTTGTGCACTTCCTACACATTTCTTCTATTTCCACCTCTTGCATCAGTGCCAAACGTCATTTATGGTGACTGACATTCTTCTTCAATTTACCACAGTGACCTTCTTACGGTGTTGAAATCCTTTCTCCTCAGTGTTAGTTTTTTATTAGTGGTTGTGAATATGTACAAAAAAAGCCTGTGGCTTGTTGATGTGTGTAGGCGTGGGTAGAAAAATGTATGCAGCTTGTGTCTACAGACTTGTTGACATCCACTTTTTTTAAAAACTGCATGAAAACAATGAGGCCATAATAAAACTTTTAAACTCCTCACAGTTGTATGGAAACTGAGGGGTACCATTTAGTCATGTGGAACATTTGAATTTGCAGATAGGACTCATATTAATGAGTTGATAACTTATTTTAGAAAATTGGTCAAAAATAAAATTTAAGAAAACTACTATAACTTAATAATGTGAAGAGTTTGAGTAAGTATTGTTTGCATTCACTTAGTATCAACAGAGTATTAACTTTGTGAAAAAATTTTTTTTAATGTGCATACTTCAAAAATACACAAAGTATGTGACATTTTAAAAATATTCTTATTCAGTGTGGTAATGTGATAAACAGTTTGATAACAAATACATGGTATTTGTTCTAAATAAAGAAAAATTGTATTAATTTTTCAACTTTTTCAAGTAGAACTTCAGCAACAAAGTAAAATGAAATAGCTTACATGAAGTATTTTTACAACTTAATATTAACAAAACTTTAGATTTAAAAGTCAGTTGGTTCAATACGGTTAAATTTTAGATGTCAAACAAAATCCTGTTGGTTGGGTCACAATGCATAATACAGTACTTAGTGGGTAGGTAGCTGATACTTACCTAGTACATAACAGGTAAGTGCATATAAAGTGACTTGTTATCTAGTACTTTAACCAGTTATGGACCTGGTATGTCTCTTCTGGGCACATATCACATACCATGTAGTAAGTACCAGGTACCCTGTAAGTACTGATTACTTAGTCACTCCATAATACAGCCTGATAATAAGTACCAGGTATGTAATTGTTTTCTACCTAGTAAGAAACAGGTATGTACCCAGTAAGTACCAGGTACATATACTTCAAGTACCAGATACGTAACTAGTAAGTACCAGGTACGTACTGGGTAAGTACCAGATATGTATTCTGTTAGTACCAAATACTCAAACAGATTGGGTTACTTAAATTAAATTAGTAGTTTTTAAGGTGGAAGTACGTAAAATGATTATTACAGAGTGTTACCCAGGTTTGTTATGTTGCTAATGATTTTATTTTTCCCTCGGTGTGTGGACTTAGTCATCTAGTTAGAAATGAATTCTGAGCAGCAGATGTTTGTGTTTGTGAGTCTTTGTGTCCTCATATTGTGTTCCTGTCAAACAGATGCTGTTGTCTCAAATTCTTACATGTCCTGTGAGAGTCTTCATGTTTATTTCATCACTTCTCGTATTTATTTTCCTTTCTCTGATCTTTGGACACTGTACAAAGGTCAAACGTCTGCTTTATGTCTCCTCTGTCTGAGCACACGCTGGCATTCTACACAATATATGACATGTGAACGTCTGTATCTGTTTGTGCGTGTCGTTGCAATATCAACATTTAATGAGGTGTTTGAAGTTTAAAGGGACATAATTGTTTTTTGGCTGAGCCTTTACTTTTATTAGCTGATATATCTAGCTCTACAGATGTGATCGAAGTGTGCTGAAAACAGTGACTGGTTGCTGTAAATCTAACATCTGGATTTTTGTTATTAACTTACAGGCCTCCAGTTAGCTGTTTTACAGGAGCATAAAGGAGTTACGGGGTGTTGAAAGGATATTAATTTAAACTAGCCCTATCATAACTGTTTTTTCACACCAGTTTCCACCTTTCTGCATGGGTAAATCAACAGGAATATTAATTTCTGTTAGTTGCTGCTTATTGACCACTGCTAAAAGGCAAAAGGTGGGCGATATTGTTTTTGCCCATGTCTGTGTTACTAAAATATCTCATGAACCACTGAACAAACTTTCATGAAACTCTCAGAAAGTGATTATTGAATGCACATCTACAACTTTTATCAGCTATAAACTATTAACTTTTGGAATCAACCCGACTCAAGAGGCCAGCCACACAAAAATGACCCTAAAAAATACAAACATGGGTATAATTTTACTGATATTGACCAAAAATTTGGAGTTGTATTGGCTAAAAACTGATCACTAACATATTCTGACTGCTATCAGGTTGCACAAAATCTTACAGTCAACTCTGTCTGCTGTTATCAAAAAATTTCATAAACCTCTGGATAGATACTAATGATGCTTTCAGGAAATAATCATTTGATGCACATCTACATCTGATTAACTTTTGAGTCCAACCTAATTCAAAAAGTTCACCTCAATCAAATGGCTTTTAAAAACACAAAATGACCATCATTTAGTCAGTTTTTCAGATATTGATATTAACATTTGGTGTGGTAGAAATTGAAAGTCATTCCCAACATATAGTCCCAGTGACACTCATTGTGCAAATTCTTTTTTTATACTTTAGCATTAACTGTTGGTGTCAACCCTGTTTGTCTGTTGGCAAAATATCTAATGATCCACTGGGAAGATTTTATTGAAACTTTAAGGATATATTTACTGTATGTAGATCTACAACTGATTAACTTTTTTATTCAATCCAATTCAAGATGACCACCACAGTTAATCAACATTAGCCTACACAAACTTGCACAACACAACTTGCTCAAATAAACAGATATTGAGCTAAAACGGTAATGTCTAGTAGCAGAGAGTCATTCACAACACAGTCTGAGCATGACAATGAGATTGCTCTTAACGTTATTTTCAGGGTTTGACCAAACTGACTACAACTCTGTCCTTTCTTATTCTAAAATGAACTCAGATTTAAACTCATAAAAGGCCGTGGACAATATGCATTCCTTCGAAAAATGCTAGGCCTTTCAGTTTTTAACAGAAGTGATGGGAAAATGTTCACTTCATCTGTACCGCATCGTGCTGTGAGTCAGGTGGTAAGAAAGGCCTCTAAACAAAAACACAAAAGAAACCAGAATTCCAAGCATATCTCTGTCTTGTGAGCGTGAGTCGACACAAAGGGTGAAAGACACGCTTAAATCCCTGCAAACCATTTGAGCCTCCTGCATGACGTACAGAGACAAAAAAGCTGCAGAGATCTCAGCCTGCAGGAAGGACAGTCATCCAGAATCTTGTCTGACTCATCAGCTTCAGCGATGAAAAATGGACCTAAAAGACTGAGAAAGCTTTTTCGATTCACATGAAAAAAACACAAAATATATTGAGTTTAGGTTTGTTAAATCATTCATACGTGTATAAAAATTTGACACTTAAAACTGTAACTTGTTAATTAACTAAAACATATTTTTTCTGGTTTAAATCATACAAGTCTTGATGCCGGTTTTTCTAGTAACATGCAGGGTCTTTTTTTCCAGTATTTTTTTTACAGTTTTTGGAGCTACTGAAATGTAATTTTGTTCTATTTTACACAAAACAGTGAACAAGCTGAATGACAATAAAGTTTAGTCTAACATGAGCAGAAGTCATTCTTTTGTTTCATTAACACATTAACACATTAAACTTGTATGGGATAAATTCAAACAAATCTGACAAAGAAAAACATTTCATGTGATATTGCAAGATCTTATAAAACGTGTTAGTGGTCAGAGTATGTGTTGGGGATGACTCTCAGCTACTACCACACCTAGCATAATATCTGGAAAACTGACTGAGTTGTAGCCATTTTTGCATTTGCTAATGTTGATAAACCAGACTTCAGGAAAGCTGCGAGTTCAAGCCCAAGTTACGTCAGGAAGGGCATCTAGTGTTAAACATTTTCCAAACCTTCGGTGTGAGCTTGCTTACTGTGGCTATCGCTGAAGGAGGGAGCAGCTGAAGGAAGGAAAGACTAATGTTGATAAGCTCTGGCAGCCATATTTAATTGGATTAACTCCAAAAGTTAATCAGTTTTAGATGTGCCTCCAATTACTATTTTCTGAGAGTTTCATTTAAATCCATCCAGTGACTTGTTGGATATTTTGTTAACAGACAGAAGCACAGACAAAGCAAAACAATTTTGTCCTTTCGCCTTCAACAGAAGACGATCATTTAAAATGTATTTTATGTAAGTAGTTATCCGTTATAACTGTTTCTGTTCTTTGCAGGAAATGACCGTAAAATGACAAACACAAGTAGTATTCACATAAATAGAATTGATCTTTTTGCGTACACGGCTCATGATTGAGCTGTTTTTCTGGAACCTGTTTCGCAAATGTGTCAAAGTGACCTTCAACACTACAATGAGGAGAGTGCTTTTACAAGAACCCCTGCTTCCACAGAACAGTGTTATTTTGTCATTTATGTGGTTGTAACATTTTCTTTTCTTTTGATGCGATGTCCTTTCACTTGATCAGCCAAAAAAAGAAAGAAAAAAAATGAAGAAGTCTATTCACCTTTTATAACTATTTATTATTATACCACTTACATACTGGCTCTAGTGTGACACTAAACTGTTAGAATATATGTTTGATATGTTTGCATGAGGCCATCTGCTTGATTTGTGTTTAACAGATAAAGGAGATAAGTACAAACATCTCCAGCCAACATAGCCTAGTCAGAACTGCAAACAGAACCTGAGGGACAGATAGGAGGATGTCAGAGGAATCTAATTATACTGCAGGATTTATCTGTACAAGGAATGGGCCTAAACTCACCAGGAAATGTGTTGATACGTTTGCTGACTAAAAAAAGAGAAGCTGGTATGAGCGGGAGAGACAGATGGGAATTGAAGGAAGCACTAAACTTGGCAGAGACGAATGTGCTAAGCCTCGGTTTAGCTCATATCCTTTGATTTAGACGTCCACTTGAGTCAGAGAAAAAAGAAAAATATGATCTGACTAAGTTTGGGGAAGGAAAGCAAATAAAATTATAAACCTTTTATTGTCATTCTATATCAGTTTATTATGGCCTGCTGCCAAATGCAAAACAATACTGGTTTTGCCTGTGTCTGTGCATGTGTTTGTTTGTCTGTACCATTAGCAAAATAGCTTATGAACCAGAGAACAGATTTGAATGAAATTTTCAGAAGACAAACATTAGATGTATGTCTACATATAATTAACTTTTGGAGTCAGTTTCATTTAAGATGGCCGTCAAGATTAAGCAACCTTAGCAAACACAGAAATGGGTATAACACAGTAAATTTTACAGATATTGAGCTAAATTTTGGTGTGGTTGTAGCTGAGAGTCATTCACAACACATACTTTGAGCTCTACACATTGTGCAACATCTTTGTTTCAAACTTTGACATTAGTGTTTAGAATCATCACTGTTTGTCTGTTAAAATGTCTTTAGAGAGGAGATATTGTTCTAAAACAAACAACAACTGCTGCGTTTGAAAAGCTTATACTTGGGGTTCTGAAGTCAAGTTCAAGATTTAGAAAATAAACAGTTCTAGTATTTGTTTCTAAATAACTTAATAGATTTGTACTATAAAAAAGAATGCCATCTGATTGTTGCTGAATTTCCAACAAGGAGAAGCTCAATTTGTGGAAAAGACCGGTCAAGTAGAATTGAGTCTTTCGGTAATGCTTCTGTCACGCAATTTTTTTTTTTTCATATGTTGGTGTATTTTAAAATTCTTTTATTCTTAGCAGATATTCTTTCTGCAAATTTAAAACATGAAGACATAAAGGGTATGTTCACATCATGAAGACGTGATGTGCTCCCATTATGTATGGTGTGTGTGTTTTAGATTAAAGGGTGGGAAAGTTACAACATACTACAGTGTTATCATGACATATTCTATGTTGTTGTAGAGTTACCATCTTGCTGTTTTTGTGGCTTTTTGTTCTTTTGTGTGATGTTGCTGCAGCGGCATTCAGCATCATCTTCTTGACTCAGTTCTTCCATGAGCTTGTGGTAATGTCTGAATGTCAGTCTTCTGTCAGCAGCCATGGTCTCACCCACCATCTTCCGGACTTCAGTTTCTTCCAGCTCCATGTTTGTGGAATGAATGAAAAGCAGAAAATGTTGGTCTTTTATTGGTAAACAGCATGTGACTGGACACAGTAAAAGAAAAACACCATGTAGGTGTTGGCGTTAGTCTTACAACACCACATACACCCCAACAAAACAATATGTATGGAGCAGCACCATGACATTGTGAAAATGTCATATTTAATTGGCAGATCTGCCAAGAACACAAAGGAATACAAGATTTGATACAGGTCTAATGAGAGGGATAAGAAAAACGAGCAGTGGTAATTACTATTAGCATGAAACCACCACAAGTAATATTTCCAAACTACCTGTGTGTGTGTGTTAGTTTGTCTGTCATGTTAGCAAAATACTTCATGAATCAGTGCACTGAGTTTTTTGAAACATTCAATAATTATTCAATGTACATCTACAACCAATTAACGTTTTGAATCAACCCAATTTAGGATTGCTGCCACAGCCAATAGACCTTAGAAAACAAAATATTGATATAACATCAGATATTGATCTAAAATTTAGTGTGGTAGTTGCTGAGAGTCATTAACAACACAGACTCTGAGCCATAGTAGACTGCACATGAAACTGTTTTAAGGTTTTAAACAGTAAAGAATGTAACTCTGTCATTTTCCAAAATAAGATCATTTTACTTACTGGTTTAGGTGTTTCTCTGCTGTGACACACCTAATTTGAATGAGTGAGTGATTAACAGGCTCTGCAGAACTTGAAGACCTGCCGAAGAGCAGGGAAACAATGAAAACATGCAGGATGGTGGCCCTCCAGGACAAGGATTGGACACCACTGCTATAGGCCAATTGGTAAATGGTTTTAACCACTGGCCTATAACATCACCTTCTTGTTAGAGTGTGCAGGTTGTTTTATGCTAGTCAAACCAAATGATGGAAACAAGTTGATGTATATATTCTTTGAAGTATACATTTGAAAGTGATTCTGACCTTAGCCAACAGACGCTGCTGCAGACCAGAAAAATAAAAACCTATAACTTTTTGTTTTCTCTCTGTTTTTCCTGCTTGTAATCCTAACACCTACTCTAAAACATCAGGTCAGTGGTACAGCTTAGCTAGTAATATGTTACACTGAACATTACTGTGCTACCTTTGTGCTTTATCAGTATTCAGCCAACGCTTCCCTCTCTAACCCAAAGTGAGGGGATTATGTTGGAGCTTATTAGATTGAATCATACAGGGTGGGTTTCATATTTCTCTTTGAAGACACAAAACAGCCTCAAAGATCCAGCGCAGGAAAGACAGCATTCATGTCAAAAATTTCTATTACACTCCAAGTCCTAACCCCGTCTATAAAACACGTATGTATTTATTTCTAACAACAAAGCCTGTGTTCTCTGACTTCACCCTTCATTTCACACTCTTTTCAAACACTGAGCCCACCCACTGCTCACAACCAAACCAACTTCCCATCCATAAGCAAGTATTTTTGTTCTGTTTCTCCTCTCTCTGCATCTCTGTGGGTGTATGAATCTCTAGTGGCAAATGGTTTATAGAGCTGCCTTCTTCAGGAGAGGCAGATAAGAGCTAAATGCATTACCCAGCAGAGCGGCGTCCGGCATTGGCCTCATAAATCACATCATAGTTGTACTTGAGTGTGGACTTGAGTGTTTGCATGTACATGTGCTGCTGATGTGTGTGTGCGAGTGTGTTTGGGGGATGGATTAATATATTTGATGATATATTACCCACACGACGCCGTTTGTTGATTTTCTTTTTTTCACAGCTTTCATTACACTGCTCTAATTTGTTTTGCTTCCACAAAAACTGAAGCTCATGTCAAGAAGTGGCTGAGGAATTAAAAGATAAGCTGATATACAGAACCATATAAAATTCCTTTAGAGGAACTGTTTGTGTGGCCACTGTCTGCACAATCAGTCGGAGACAAAGGCGAACACCACTGACAGGATTTCAAGTGTTGCTTGAATAGAAATGAGCGCACACGGAGAAGGACATGACAAGAATCATCTGTGTCTTTGCAGATATGTGAAGCAAAATGTCACTCTCAGTAAAGAATAGGTGATAGCAACTCAGACTAAAGCTTCATACGACTGCTTCTAATCCTGTTTCAACAGACTCCTTATACATATATATACATACATATATATATATATATATATATATATATATATATATATATATAAACACCCAGCTTGCAACATTTTTCCACTTGGGTGGTTGCTCTATTTACTTAAAGATCAGGTCGTCTACCAGAGTCCTGAGCGCTTGAGGGTTCTGTGCAGTATCTTAGCTGTTCCTACAACTGTACTCTTCTGAATAGAAATCTCTGAGATTGTTCTTGTATCAGCTGTAGTCCTCTGCCTCTCTTCTTTCTCTTAGTGTACAGTCTCAGGTTTGCTGGACTTGGGATGAAACCCTCCATTCATTGTGAGACTTCCTTGTCTTGATATCAGTGGCTTATGTCTCCTCCTTTGTCCAGGCTATTATATCAGTGGGGTATCTAATGAAATATATGACTTTGTTCTTACTATTCAGATGGCTCTTCATAACCTGTCTTACTTTTTGTAGGTACTTGGTTGTGGCTGAGTTCCTTAAGACTTCATCATGGCTGTCATTTGCCTGTGGGATTTTAAGGTATTTGTAGCTGTCCTGAGCATCTGCAATGTTGCCTTCAGGTAGTTTACTCCCTTCATTTTGGATTGCCTTGCCCATCTTTGATACCATTCTACCAGAGTTATCCAGTCCAAATGATATTCCAATGTCCTTGCTGTATCTCCTGGTGAGGTGGATCAGTGATTCGATGTCTCGCTCACTTTTGGTTTACAGCTTGATGTCATCTATGTAGAGGAAGTGACTGATGACTGCTCCACTTTGCAACTGGTACCCATAGCCACTCTTTGCAATCATCTGGCAGAGGGGGTTCAGGCCCATGCAGAACAGGAGTGGGGCCAGAGCATCACCATTACCTTCTGTTTCCTGAGTGTAGCCAGAGCTGTGAGACATTGTTTAGTAGACTCAAGAACCTCCAGTATGGAAAAGTCGTATTTTGGTTATAGGTCTTTCTTCATTGCATCTTCCTGTTGTTCTGACAGATGGGTGATTTTTCTCAAAGTTGCCTTGATCTTAGCTTCCAGCCTCCTCCTCCATGGGGCCCCTTATGAACCTCCTCCCCAGCTGGTTTTCCTTCCAGCTTTATGTCTGTGATTGGTCCTGTGATCCCAGCTCCACCTGTTTTCCATGAACGTGCAGAGAAGTACAGTCACAAATCCTGGGGCGACTTACCAAGTTGATAACCACCTTTGTATTACTCCTACACACAATTCCTCAATGTTGGAATTAGTTTATCTTAAAGAAACTCTGGGTACATTGAACCTGTTTTGTAGGCTAGGGCCCAGAAATTGATATTTAAACTTAATGATGATATCAAGAGCTAATATTTTTATCAATACCTGTTTTTTATTGATACGTGATGTTTTTATCAATGTTTGATCTTGACATTAATTCCTGATGTAACACATAATGATGTAACAAATATAACAAAATAGCCAAAGTTCCTGCCGCTTTGTTTCTTTACTTTCTAATTGTATTATTTCTATTCGTTACTAATATGAACCTGAAGCACAGAATTTTTATGAAAGAGAAAGAGAGGTTCAGTTTACATTCCCCATATTTTGTTCTGCTTTCTCGGGTGGTTACTTCTGAGGACAAGCCAATGAGTTGTGAACATTCTCTGCTACTTTAGTTCTGTCCAAAACGAGTCAGAAACTCCACCAATCCATTGGGACATTATTATTTAGGATTTGGTTTCGTTGTCTGTGTAAAACGACTCTTTGTTGGAGTTCAGAATGACTGGATCACCTCACCGCTCGATCAAGTTGGATTATGTCAAACGTCTCCATCCTGGCTGCGTGCCAGCAGAGGTCAGCCTGGGCAGCCTGCCCATGAAAACATAAGCGCTATCCCCCTCTTTTCAGTTTCTCTAACAAGGAAGGGTGCTACACCAAGAGGAGAGTGTGTTTACCTTGTGTGCGCAGTTTTCAGGGATAAGCATCTCTGACAGAGGTCCCACTCAATTCAAGTGGTATCGTTTAACTTGTTTCATGTATGTTTAAGTGCTCACATTGGTTCATGCTGTATGTGTTTGAAATAGCAGAGTTTGTCCAAAACTTTAGAACCATGTCAGTCTGAGTTAAAACTATCTGCAGTCCCTATCTCTGCTCCACCCTGTC
The DNA here is from genome assembly GCF_001649575.2 of Kryptolebias marmoratus. Lineage (NCBI taxonomy): Eukaryota > Metazoa > Chordata > Actinopteri > Cyprinodontiformes > Rivulidae > Kryptolebias > Kryptolebias marmoratus. Next base: position 6,528,821 of record NC_051443.1, read on the forward strand.
TTTAAGGAATGATCTCACCTTCCAGACACTGTTCTCACACTTAGGCTCGGTTCCAGCTGACACACTCTGCTGGAAAAATTATATAAGTGTCGTTGACACAGCTTCAACACAGAAGCAGAGAGTTTTACCTTTTCATTATTGCCTCCGCCTAATGGTGAAAGGTGTGCAAAGTTTTTGCCTGTTTCTGTGTGTTTGTCTGTTAGTAGAATATTTCATAATCCATGGGACAAATTTTAATGAACCTCTCAGAAAGTAATCAACATCAATAACTGATTACTTGTGGAGTCAACATAATTCAAGATGGCGGCCACATGGCTATAACTCGGTCAGTTTTACAGATATTAGGCTAAAATTTGGTGGGGCAGTAGCTGGGACGGATTCACAACACTGATTCTGTTTACATTGCACAAGTTCTTAGTTTAAAATTTTGCTTATAATTGTTCATTGTCTGTGGGTTAGCAAAATATATTTTATAATTTTAAAGAAACTTTCAGGAAATTACCTGAGGCTATACCCCTACAACTGATTAACCCAGTTCAAAATATTCGCCACAGCCAACTGATTGTAGAAAATACAGAATTTTTTATGATGTATTCAATTTTAGAGATAATGTGCTCAGATTGGTATAGTTCCAGCTGAGAGTCATTCACAACACATAAACCATGTGCTACTCTTGAGAGATATTTCCTCCAAATTTTAACATTCACTGTTGGAGTTAACACTGTGAGCAAAATATATTATGGTTCATCGAGTGGATTTTAATACAACTTTCAGAATATAATCACTAGATATTCCTCTATAACTGATTAACTCATAGAATTGACTCAATTCAAGATGGCCACCATGGGTAACTGATATAAGACAATAAAATAACTATAATTCAGGTAGTTTTACAACTATTGAGTTCATAAGGTTATTTTTAAAGGTTTGACCAAAATGGCTATAAGATCATCATTTTTCAACCTACTGTAAGATGATCTTAGTGTAAAACTCTGGCATGAAAAGAAGTGGGTTATATGCATTCCTTCAAGGAATTCAGGGCCTTAAATTAATTTGTTAGATTTAACCAGAAAAACAGCTAAACATTCCTGGTTCTAATAAACCTTCTACTCTTAAGAAACGTTTATTCTGGTATTTCCTGTACTGGATGACAACAATCAGATGCATCCTATTGGCTCACACCCACACAAAGAAACATTTTACAGAGGAACTCTTATCGCAGTATAGTAAATCATCCTTCATCTCTTCATCTTGGAAATTTACATACTTCTGTTTTTCATCTGAAAGCATTAACTGGCTTAATCTCTGGCTTTATGGTCAAGTGAAAATACATTCATCTTCTGCTTTTTACATTTAACATCAGGTGTGTGATTGCCATCTGCCAGCATGACTTTGCACAATTGCTCACAAGTTATAAAAGAAGCCTTAGACACAACCACTGTTTACCACCCAAACACAGTCAGAACTGCTCGCTCATTGCTTTGTTTCCTGTTTAAATCATGTTTTTTTATGGCGCTGCCTTTTTAAAGCTGATCAGAGCATGGAAAGGAGGGCAAAGGTTTCCCTGCACAACAATCATTCCTTTCAAACCTGCAGTTATAAAGCAAACACAGTCTGCCATCTGCAACCAAAGATCAGTTTTTCCACAGAGGCAGAGATGATGATGAGAGCACCTCACTTTGCTTTGACAGGTAAACACAAAGAGTTGCCTGGCAGCCTTATGATAAGCTGTGTTCTCACAACCCTGATTCCAACAAACTTTGGATGTTGTGTAAATTGTAAATAAAAACAGAATAATTTGCAAATCTCCATCTATCCCTCCGTCAATTTTCCTTACCTGCTTTTTCCTTTCTAGGTCACAGGGGTGCAAGTGCCTGTCTGGGCACGGTAGGCAGTGGTTAGCTCTGTTGCCTCAAGCAAGAAGATTGCAGGTTTCTCCTCCCATCCTGGGGCCTTTTTGTGTGGAGATTGCATGTTCTCCCCATGCATATGTGGGTTCTCTTCAGTTTTCTGCCACACTCCAAAAATGTTTGTGTTAGATTAGCTGGTAACTCTAAATAGATACTAGGTCAGAGTGTGAATGGTTGTTTGTCTCATTTGTCTTTATGTAGCTTCGTGATGGACTTGCAAGCTGTCCAGAATTTTCCTCCGCCTCTCGCACAGTGACTGCTGGTAGATAGACACCAGCTCTCTGTGAGTAAAGAAAATGGATGGCTGGATAATTTGGATAGTTTAAACCTTTAATATGTTTACTATGTTTCATTGTTAATAAAAACATAGATTTAAGAGATTTGGCAAATTATTGTTTTTATTTACATTTCACACAACAGCGCAATTTTGTCAGAATTGGGCTATAACCCCAATATCTTGTAAACTATTGAGCAGATTCCCTTAAAATCTGCTCAGTGTGGGTGGAAAAGTCTTGTCTGTTTTATTGTACAGCTGAAGGCAGGTGAATTTGAGCACTTTTAGACTGCAGAGAGTAAACTTTAAACAAGGCAGTGATACATGCTAATGAAAAATTCCAACAGTGCTTGGTCACAAGCGCAGACACTCACAGATGCCTCTCGTACCAACACACAAAGAGCCATGTCTGTTATCTCCTGCATCCATTAAGTGCTTTAAGCTCTGCACACTTGTCACACAGTCAATTTATAATGAATTCTCTGTGTGAGAAATGGAGGCAATAAAGGAGAAGTAGATGAGAAGAGAACACCGCCTGTGTGCAGTCTGAGGTGTATTGAAAGCAGAGGGATGTATAATGTCTATTACCCTGGCCATGACCAAAGTCCTGACTGTGTATCATTTTTATGGCGTAATCCTTCTCAGGCTGTTCTTCCAGGAGAGGCTTCAACTTGGCAACAAACAGGTGAGGGGATTACACAGGTTCCTACTTGGTCTTACTCACACCTCTACTTTCCATTTATGCTCTGGTTTTGTGGGAAGCAGATTCTTTTACCTCGTTCTTTTACACCATCCCTCCTCTCTCACCTTGTCATTTCCACCATTATTTTTGAGTCTCCTCTTTCCTTTAGTTCATATAGGCCAGTCATTCATGTCTGTCACACTCTGATGTGGCTACGAATGGGAGGCTGGAATCATGCAGGGTGAATTCATTTTCATTCAAACTCTCAGGAAACAATATCATATAACTAAAAGCCTACCATTCCTTAAAGGAACACATTTTCCCCATCACCTTCCATACTAGAGTTTACACTAAGATCATATGATGAGAAATGATGGCGTTGCTGCAGCTGTTTCGGTCAAACCTTAAAAATTATGTTCTCCATGTCAAGAAATGTTTGTTAGTGCTCCGAGTATGTTATGAATGGCAGTCAGCCACTACCACACCAAATTTTAGCTCAACATCAGTGAAATTGACTTATAGTTATAAACAGATGCATCAACAATAGCAACAATGTTAAATTTCATGCTTGAGTTTGTGCTGAAGATGCCAGTTTCTTAACTACAGCAAAGCCTATTATATTACTTCAATGAGCAGGCAGGACTGATGAACAATAACATTCTATCTTCTAAAGCATAGCAAAATACCATTATTATTTCACCAAATAATCTAAGGCCACAAAAGTTTTTATACCTTTGATTTCACTTGAGAATAATATATAATTTACATAAAGTACAGATTTAAAAAAAAAACATGAAAAATTAGAATAATTTTAAAAGATTTACACTTATTTTTAAAGAATTTAGCCTGATGTGTTTTGAAAATTATGAGGAAAACTTTTCCCTCCAGTTGTCCCTCACTTGATACTGGGCCTAAAATTGTTAATCATTTCCACATATTTGAACTGATACAAGTTTGTCAACATTCACTTTCCAGAATTTCTGTGGTCTTACACAAATAATTTGAGGAATTTACAGTATGGTCTTAAATTAGACCATTACATAAAACTAGTAGATTGACAAGATTTAGACTAAGGCTGGAGTCCGTGATTCAAAAGCCTCCACAAACAGATGGATCCACGATCTGGGCTATAACTGTTGCATTTCTTGTGTCAAACGACTCCTGAACCAGAGACAATGTTAGAAGCATCTTATAACTGGGCTAAGGGTAAAATAATTTGACTATTGTTTAGTTCTAAGCACAGTATTTCAGTGCATTTAAAAACCTAAGCACACTGTCAAACAGAGACTGGTTCATCCCTAAGATAAAACACCTATACACAAGCTCAGCAGCATATTATATTCAGTTGAGTAATGTTCAGACCTCTATGCTGGAGAAACAAAACAGAAGCTACACAAACTGATGGCACAACACAGAAAAGCCAGCTTATCAGATCAACTCAGCAAATCATTTACATCTCAAGGGACACTCTTTTAAAGACAGCAATGTGCACATTTTAGACAGAAGACAGATGGTTTGAAAGAGAAGTGAAAGAGACCACCTACATTAATCATAAAAAGCCAACATTAAACCAAGGAGACTGCCTCAGGTACTTTTGAACACCTATATTGCAGCCTTGACTTGTTTCTCCAGGCAACTTCACAACCATTCACACCTTGAAACATGACCTAAACAGCTCACATAGAAGGCATTCAACAAATGTGAATGATCCAAATAACTCACAGGATGGAGGGGTGGGTTATAAAGACTCATGTGACCCTAATATTGTGATTTTTACAGCCACCTATGAGCTTGGAACACCCAACCCATGATCAAAACTGAGGAAGTCTTTTGGATGAGAGGTGAAATGTTTTAAAGAATCAAGAAAATATCTAGTGTCCTTTTATTGAACCACTTGTAACTAGACTGTTGATCAGTGGTCAAAATCCTCTTATATGAAAGTAAAATTGGCATTTAATGCAGAAATCAAGGTCCTGAAGTCTACAAAAAGGAGGGGGAGTTACAAAAGCCATGTCATTTGCTGGTGTTGGTCCAATGGGTTTTATCAAGTTGAAAGTGATTGCGGTTGTCTAAGAAATTTTAGGGCACTTTGTTTTCCGCTACTAACAACCTTTGGAGATGCTGAAAAATTAATTCAGTAGGACTTGTCAGTTGCCCACACTGCCAAAAGTACCAGTACCTACTTTAATGACCATGGCATCACTGTTTTTGACTGTCAGCAAACTAGCCTGGCCTTAAATCCTACAAAGAATCTATAGGTCTCCTCTTAGATAAGAGCCATAGACTCAACAATGCAGATATACTAAAGGTCGCTATCAAAACAAGCTGGACTTCCATAACACTCCAGCAGGTCAACAGACTGATGGTCTTCATGCCACACAGCATGAATGCAGTCATTTGTGCAAAAGGAGTCCCAAACAACTACTGAGTGAATATACTGTACAGTAAAGAAATATTTTTGATTAGGACAACATTTTTAGAATAAAATCATTTTTATTGGTTTTATGAAGCATTCAAATTTTCTGAAAAAACAAAATTTTGTGTTTTTGTCAACTGCAAACCATAATGAGTTTCAAGTTTCTGTCATGGTTTTTGGTGTTTTTGTAAACTTCTGTTTTGTTTCTGGTTTTCTGTTAAGTTCTGTGTTCATGCCCTGTCACTCTCCACCTCCCCAGTACTTTTCCTGTTATGTCTGCCACGCCCATCTCCACCTGCTTGTAATTATTCTCACTCACCTGTGTCCATTTTCCTCATTATCCTCTGTCTTTAAGAACCGGTCATTCTCATTCACCCCTCACTGGATCATTCCGTTTTGCCTGTTCATTTTTGTTCCTCCTAGTTATGTCTTCGCTCCTTGCTGTTTGAATTTTGTTAGTGTTTGTTTTGCTGCCACACCAGCCTTTTTGTTTGTCATTTTTAGTTAATAAAGTAATTTTCGTTCCTTTAAGCCATGCGTCTGCGTTCTGGGTTCGCCGCCATATCCCCACCTTGTGACAGTTTCATTGAATTTGCACATTTATATACAGTGATACAAGTCAAAACAAAATCTGGGAAAAATGGAAATACATAAAAAAAATATATATTTTAACACTTTGAATAAAAACAGTTGAACTTGTAACTAATAAGACTGGAGATTCGAAATTTCAACCAAACAATGAGAGTGTTTTACAATTTTTATTTCAATAATAGAACTGGTGGGAATCAGGAAAGGGGGGGTGGGAGAGAGAGAGAGAGAGAGTTAGTGGCTGTGAAAGGATTAATGAGTTTAACCAATCTCAAAAAAAGAAGCCACTGACCTCTTACTTCTTCAGGATCACAGTGGAAGCTTTGAGCCACTTGGTGTCTTTCTTGGTCAGAGTCTGGATTCTGGAGGTCCACCCGATAGAATGTCTCCTCTCCTAGTTGGCCCTTATACAGCCAGCACTCTGTGCCAAAGAGATCTCCTCTCCATAGAGACTTGTGACGTCACTGGAAAGAGGAAGCCTCAAATGGGGCTTGGATAATAGCCAATCCTTCGGTGATTAATCCAAAGCTCAAAGAGGAGTCAATAAGCAGGCAATGGTCATACATGGGAAAACTGAACTGAAATTACTTATCCACTGGACTGGCAAAACTTGTCAAGTCAAGGAGTGCAATAAGAAACAGATGAAAACTGCTAGACATCTACCTGCTTGGAGCTTTCAATAATCTGGTGGAGACTGAAGGATTGAAAGCAGCTTAAATGCTATAGATCACAGGTGAGCATAATCTTGGTGATTGGAGTTGAGGTGGTGGGTGTGGCAGGAACAGGAACAGACAGACAAAGATCATGACAAATCTGATATGAAGTAATTTGTTCATTCGTGTTTTTGAGAGGGGTGACATGGTGGTGCAGTGGTTAGTGCTATTGCCTTACAGCAAGAAGGTCACAGGTTCACCTGCCGGCCTTTCTGGGTGGAGTTTGCATGTTCTTCCCATGCATGCGTGGGTCCCCCTGTACTTTCCTCCCACAGACCAACAACATGCATGTTAGATTAACTGGTAACTCTAAATTGTCCTTAGGTGTGAGTGAGAGTGTAAATGGTTGCTTGTTTTGTTTGTCTCTATCTGTCTCTGATAGACTTGTGACCTGTCCAGGGTGTCCCCTGCTTTTCAGACGGTGACTGCTCAAGATAGGCACCAGCTCCCCTTGACATGGAAAAGAGGAGTGGGTGAAGAAAATAGATGGATGGATAGATACGTTGAAGATTTTATTTTTCATTTGCTTCTTTTTTTCTTTTAGCAGCTCAGAGTGAATTTTCCTTCCATGGCTTTTTGACACCATTATCTCCAGAAGTAGTAATACTCCTTGGTGGTTTGTGAATCACGTGTTCTTTCTTTTTTCTTCCCTTCATTCACAATCTTGGGATGTGTTAACACTGAGATCTAACACCTTCTACGTGAGCTGAGAGCTGTTGTCTGCTACTAATAAACATGTTCTGGCAGATAATATCTTGTGAAACCAGAGACATAAAGACCCTCAGTTCTGGAAGGGAAATGAGAAGCTTGTATTGTGACGCATTTATGTCTTTAAGACATATACTAGACACTAAATATGATTTAAAGAAATTATGTGATCTGAATAAACATTCTCTTTCTATCAGAATGACCCACTTCAGGTCTGGGACATTATCTAACAAGTGACACATATTAAAGTCTAGCATTGCTGGAAGTATTGCATATCACACAACAAATTTCAGATCAGAGTTTTATGTTGAGAAAAGGAGTTACAGCAATTATGCCAAATCTTACAAATAACATTATGCTAGATTTCATATAATATCATGACATATTGGGTATAATCTATTAACCCTTCAAGTATGTGTTAGTGATGACTCTCTGCTATTACCACACCAAATTTTAGCTCAGTATCTCTAAAGTTGACTGAGTTAAAACAGATTTTGTGTTTGCTAAGGTTGCTTATCTGTGGCAGCTACTTTAAATCAGGCTGACTATAAAAGCTGTAGACTTGCATCCTATGATTACTTTATCATTATTCATTAAAATTTGTCCAGAGATTTTTTGCTAACAGACAAATACAGGCAAAAACATTATTGCTCACTGCCGAAAGGTAGGCTATAAAAATATCAAGCATTTTTTAAGCTCCATCTACAGAGGAGTCAATTTCTAAACCTGTGTGATTCACTGTCAGGAGGATGTGCCTGATATATGTAGTGCCACCAACAGGCCTCAGACCCTGCAATCAATTTGTTCAAGCCCAGAGCTCTGCAGACGCTCACTAAATCACCTGCCTGACTCGTCCTCCAACAAAGAATAGAGACAGCTGTGCCTTCAGTCGGTGTCCTTCTGCACAAACGATGAAACCATCCGGTAAACTTTACCAAAAACACAACCGTAATACATCTTTTAAAGTTGATGAGCTTCCTGCTTCACTAGAACCAGTTGAAGGGACAGTCAGTCCCTGGTTTACTGAAAGAGTTGGAACTTTGAGGGACTGCTTTCATTATGTCAGGTTTTATAGAGTTGCAGTCTGTGTTACAGTCACTCTTGGGTCAGTGGCAACAAAGAGCTAACCCACATAGCTTTGGAAGCAAATATGAATCATGGAGGTTTGTCAAACATCTGGACTTGTTTCTGAGAGAGAAAGAGACTCATTCAAGATGTTAAAATATTTAAACCAATCAAATGAACCTTTCTGAGTAAAGACACACACTTTGTCTTTCAAGTTTGCTGGTTAATTTTAAATTTGTTAAATTCCATTATGGCTTAAATTAATCTTCACAACCTGTCTGCATATTTTTAAATTCATGATCAAGCTGCAGTCAAAAATAACATTTATTTAAATTAGATTTTCATTAAAACATAAACTCAGAGTGATGAAAATTTAGGTTTTGATTTAGCCTTTGGGCCTGTCAGAATTGTTTTTGTCTCTATAGGCTTTCTCCACAAATGTGCATGTGTTCACTAAATTTTGCAGGTTAGCTTTGCTTTTGTTGGGATTGTAAGTTTTGCGAAGCTCATGTTTTGCTATAAAGAAAAACATGCTATGTTTTAGAATCAGTTCAAATGGGAAGAAATAAAACAGGGCATGTATGTAGTAGTGAAAAGTATGGAACTTGATCTGAACATTTTCCAGTCTGGATACGAATGGAAAAAGGAAATCAGAGTATGGAAATATATTGGTGTTTGCAGCATTTTCATTTTTACCAATAGCATTTTCTAAAAGCCAAAATTTCAAAAAGTTGCTTAAGTTAGCGAGATCATTTATAAATTACCTATGAATAAAAATTTAACATAGCCACCATTATATATATATATATATATATGTATATATATATATATATATATATATA
>NC_051443.1:6538052-6561794 GCF_001649575.2 Kryptolebias marmoratus
TGTCATGATGTTTTCTAATTTTCGAACCCACATGCAGAGTTAAACAGACAACCGGGAAAAAGTTTAGTGAGTTTATTGAGAAGGTACGGGTTTTCACTTTGACAGGTCCAAGGTGTAAGTGGCTGGCGCGTCTGGATTTCTGCAGCACAGGAAGACTGGTTAGTAGAGTTCTGGTTATGGCGGAAATGTCAGCAGCGGCTGAAAAGTCCGTTCTTACTTGAGGGGTAGTGTTCAGAGCAAAGGGAGGAAGGTACCGGATCACCGGAGTCTGGTTCTTGCCGGGTGGGGAGATGGTGCGGGTGGAGAGGCTGCTGTGGAGGGCGGACAGGTAGGTTCCGGACCCCGTGGAGGAGGCGTGTGGGGACGACTGCCGACCAGGAGATCCGAAGAAGAGGGGTAGCTGGGGAGGAGGCACACACAAAGAATCACTAGGTTTGTCACAACAGAGAAAGCACAAGGGAATCTAGCTTAGGCCTGAAGTACCATTACTGGCTAACGCTCTGGCGCTGAAGTGTCGGCAGCTCTCCACTCATATACTCCTCCACAGCTGATGGGATGAGCCACAGGTGTGCTGAGTCCCAGTACCTTGGTCACGCCCCCAGGAAGACTCAGCCTCTGCCCTCCCTCTGGTGGAAAAACCCCAAAAAACCAGCCCAGCTCCAGATCCCAACAAGTTTGTGTTCCAGTAGGTGGTGAGAATCAAAAAGCAGATATTGGTATGTAGACTTCAGTGCAGAGGCTTCAGTCTTTTTCAGTGTACACCAAACAGTCCAAGAAAGGTAACTTCTTATGTTCGGCATTTTCCCTGGTGAACTTGATGTTGTTGTCCACCGAGTTGAGTTGTTCAGTAAAAGCCTCCACTTCTTTGTCTTTGATTTTGACAAAGGTATTACCCACAGATCTAAGCCAGTGACCAGGCTTATGCTACAATATCCTGGAAATCAAGAAAACACTAAACTCAGTCAAATAAATAAGAAAAGAAAAACAAGCAAATTAACATTGTCTTGCCATTCCATACACAGCTGGAGTAGCTGAAAAACTCAGAAAGATTTTTTCCAAGCACAATATTCAGATGCATTTCAAACACTCTTAGACAGGCACTGGTTCACCCCCACCCTCAGCTACATGGTATATGCAGTCTAGTGTAGTGAGGAATTTCCACATTGGAGAAACAAAACAGCGGCAACACAAAGCGATGGCACAACACCGAAGAGCCAGTTCATCAGGTCAAGACTCAGCAGTTCATCTATATCTCAAGAGACACTCTTTTAAAGACAGCAATGTGCACATGTTAGTCAGGGAAGATGGGTAGTTTGAATGAGAAGTGAAAGAAGCCACGTACATTAAACATAAAAAGCCAACATTAAACTGAGGAGATAGCCTTAGGTTCTATCTTTTGAATACAGATAGTATAGTGCAGCCTTGACTTGTTTCTCCAAGCAGTTTCACAACCATTCACACCTTGAAAAGTGACCAAAACAGCTCACATGTTGGCCTTGTTAGGAAGCATTTAGCAAGTGTCACAACCCAAATGACTCACAGTAAACAGTAGCTTTTAAAATTAAACAGCATAAACAGAGATAAATCCTCAATCAAGTTTTGATGGCAAATAATTATTTATTAAAAAAAACAACAACAACCCTGGGTCATGCTTCATTCAACCCCTTTCTGCTACGATGAATTCAAAACACTGACAATATGATACATTGAAAATCAAAATGCTTGTGCAAAAGGTTTTGATAAAAAAAAAAATACTATTTTTCATTTTTATTCCAGCTTCTTTACAATGGATACAGACCAGCTCCTGAGGCAGGAATCCAAAAGACTGCAACAACAACAAGGAAGAAATGGTTTCCAGCCATTTAACTGCCAAGTCTCGAAGACATCACAGAACAAATCTCACTGTGTGTGCTGGAGGAGTTTTGGCCCAAATGATAAATTAACAATGGTTTATCACAGAGTGAAATCTCACAAAATGAGACTAAACACACACTAAAACTAAACAAAAGGCTAAAAAAGAAAGTAAGAATCAAATTAAAGCTGGTATACTTTGATTTAATCTTGGATAGTTTGTTTTATCCATCATCACTTCTTTAGTGTTCTCTGTAGCACTTTTCTTTTGGCATTTTGCTCTCGTTTGTGCAGGCCTGTTGGGTGGGTGTCAGAAAAAAAAGAAAAAAACAACTCAGGCAAAATGTCAAACTTTTAGAATCTAACAAGAGTTGCATTTTTTTCTTTTCCAATAAAACAATTTACTGCTACACAAGTTGCCTTTTCTTCTCCAGTTTATTATGCATAGCAGAATGCTTTTTCCTCCGTGGCCTTAATTGCACAGGTGCAGATAATCACAAACATTCCCGCAGAGGAGTTTACAACACAACGAAAACACGCAATAAGTAAAATGAGAAAGCTAACTTCCAGCCAAAAATGTGCCATCTTTTTAAATTCCGAGTAAACACATTAATTTGCTCCGTCACCATGGGTTCATTTTCACCGCAGTGAGAAAGTTAAACCAACTCTGCTGTTCCAGGCTGGGGAAGCTAAAGGCTTGGAGATGATGCATCGCAGCTGCAGAGACTGGATAATTATAGTATTGAGTTTAAAAAAAATAATAAAAATTCACAGTCTTGTTTGCAATGATGGATCACATTTACTCAGCCAATAACAAGCTCTTATAAATTATTTTTCAAACCAAATGAGCCATGGATCTCTCCCCTCCCCTCAGCAGGTACAGTAAACCTGAAGCAAAAGGGAATTTAAATGAAAACATTTCGAAACATCTGTTTTATTTGAACAGCTTTGGCCACAGTCTAGTTGTTTCTGATTGCATTTGACTTATTAGCTTTGATGAAAGGCGGTGGAAAAAAAAACTTTGAACAGCTTGATGTAGAGTCTAAACCACCTAATGAGAAACTGGTCCAAATGTTGCTTCGGACCTCAGATTTTATGAATAAATATGCTAATTCTTCAAAACAAAATCTCTCTGAATATTTTAGCCACACATTTTCTAAACACCATCAGTTTCCAGGTTTGATTTACAATCAAATTCCTGAGTCATTTTTACTTAAAAGTCAGCATTTATATTGCATTGCCCTCCCACAAGTTAGTCTTAATTTTAAATTTTGTCTGTCAGCAAGATGCCTCATAAACATCTGGACAGGTTTTAATGAAACTCGCAGGTAGTAATCAGTGGATGCACATTTACAACTGATTAACTTTTAAAGTCAACTTGATTCAAGGTGGCTGCCACAGCTAATCGACTTTAGCAAGCATAAAAATGTCTGTAACTCAGTCATTTTTACAAATATTGAGCTGAAACTTGGCATGGTGGTAGCTGATCCTCACTACAAGACATACTTTGAGCTTCAATAAATCATGTGAAATCTTTGTTTAAAACTTGGGCATTAACTTCTGAAATCAAATCTGTCTGTCTGTTAGGAAAAATATTGTGTAAACCACCAGACAGAATTTAATGAAGCTTTCATAAAGCAATCATTAGATGTGACTCTACAATTGGTTAACTCTTGATGTTAGCTCCATTCCACCATAGCCAACTGAACACAAAATAGTTATGATTCAGTCAAAAGTACACATAGTGAGCTAAAATCTCTTGAGGTAGTAGCTAAGAATGATTCCCAAGATATAATTTGAGCCCCACTCAATGAGCAACATTTTTGCCTAAAACTGTTGTATTAAATGTCTACTGTGTTTGTTAGCAAAATATCTCATGAACCACTAGTCAAATTTTAAAAAAAGTTTAGGAAGCTATCATTGCCTAAACACCTACAACTTATTAACTTTTTGACTCAACCCAACTCAAAATGGCTGCCAGAATTAATCAACCTTAGCAGACATAAAAATGCTTATAACAGTCAATTTACAGATTATGTCTTATGTCTTTTGGTTTTGGTGCTCTGCTCAAAGGCTATCAGCGGATCCCATCTGCCCTTCTTTTGGAGGTGCTTTCACACACATCCAAACAATCACTCTGCAGCTGCCATACTGTACACGGATCTCGATTTATAAAGGGGTCTGATTTCCTGAATGTGGACAGGTCAGAGGTCAAACTGTGAATCATGAACAAACTAAGCTCAAATTTAAGCCATAGTTGTTTTGGTAAAATAAAAATATGAGCAATCTTATGCAATATTTGGGTATCTCATTTAATTTGTTAGAGTTCAGCGTCCATTTTTAGGATGGCTCTTAGCGACTACTACAACAAATTTTATCACAGTACCTATAAACTTCACTGAAGTGTAACTTTAGTGAACTCTGAAAGTTAAACAGTTGTTTAGGTACATCCAATGATTATTTTCTGAAAGTTTCATTAAAATCCATCAAGTAGTTTATGAGCTATTTTGTTAACAGACAAACAAGGTTAACTTCAATAGTTGCTTAGCTACAGTTAGGGCCAGAAATATTTGGACAGTAACACAATTTTCACGAGATGGGCTCTGCATGCCACCGCATTGGATTTGAAATGAAACCTCTACAACAGAATTCAAGTGCAAATTGTAACGTTTAATTTAAAGGGTTGAACAAAAATATCTGATAGAAAATGTAGGAATTGTACGCATTTCTTTACAAACACTCCACATTTTAGGAGCTCAAAAGTAATTGGACAAATAAACATAACCCAAACAAAAATTTTTTTTTTCAATATTTTGTTGCGAATCCTTTGGAGGCAATCACTGCCTTAAGTCTGGAACCCATGGACATCACCAAACGCTGCGTTTCCTCCTTCTTAATGCTTTGCCAGGCCTTCACAGCCGCAGCCTTCAGGTCTTGCTTGTTTGTGGGTCTTTCTGTCTGAAGTCTGGATTTGAGCAAGTGAAATGCATGCTCAATTGGGTTAAGATCTGGTGATTGACTTGGCCATTGCAGAATGTTCCACTTTTTTGCACTCATGAACTCCTGGGTAGCTTTGGCTGTATGCTTGGGGTCATTGTCCATCTGTACTGTGAAGCGCCGTCCGATCAGCTTTGCAGCATTTGGCTGAATCTGGGCTGAAAGTATATCCCGGTACACTTCAGAATTCATCCGGCTACTCTTGTCTGCTGTTATGTCATCAATAAACACAAGTGACCCAGTCCCATTGAAAGCCATGCATGCCCATGCCATCACGTTGCCTCCACCATGTTTTACAGAGGATGTGGTGTGCCTTGGATCATGTGCCGTTCCCTTTCTTCTCCAAACTTTTTTCTTCCCATCATTCTGGTACAGGTTGATCTTTGTCTCATCTGTCCATAGAATACTTTTCCAGAACTGGGCTGGCTTCTTGAGGTGTTTTTCGGCAAATTTAACTCTGGCCTGTCTATTTTTGGAATTGATGAATGGTTTGCATCTAGATGTGAACCCTTTGTATTTACTTTCATGGAGTCTTCTCTTTACTGTTGACTTAGAGATAGATACACCTACTTCCCTGAAAGTGTTCTGGACTTCAGTTGATGTTGTGAACGGGTTCTTCTTCACCAAAGAAAGTATGCGGCAATCATCCACCACCGTTGTCTTCCGTGGACGCCCAGGCCTTTTTGAGTTCCCAAGCTCACCAGTGAATTCCTTTTTTCTCAGAATGTACCCGACTGATGATTTTGCTACTCCAAGCATGTCTGCTGTCTCTCTGATGAATTTTTTCTTTTTTTTCACCCTCAGGATGTTCTGCTTCACCTCAATTGAGAGTTCCTTTGACCGCATGTTGTCTGGTCACAGCAACAGCTTCCAAATGCAAAACCACACACCTGGAATCAACCCCAGACCTTTTAACTACCTAATTGATTACAGGTTAACGAGGGAGACGCCTTCTGAGTTAATTGCAGCCCTTAGAGTCCATTGTCCAATTACTTTTGGTCCCTTGAAAAAGAGGAGGCTATGCATTACAGAGCTATAATTCCTAAACCCTTTCTCCGATTTGGATGTGGAAACTCTCATATTGCAGCTGGGAGTGTGCACTTTCAGCCCATATTATATATATAACTGTATTTCTGAACATGTTTTTGTAAACAGCTAAAATAACAAAACTTGTGTCACTGTCCAAATATTTCTGGCCCTAACTGTATGACCATGTTAAATCTGAGCTCAGTATCTGTAAAATTTTAGCCATTTTGTGTTTTCAAAGGTCAGTTGGCTATGCAGCCTCTTGAATTGGGTCAATCCAAGTTGGCTATGCAGCCATCTTGAATTGGGTCAATCTCAAAACTAAGACACAAAAGGTTTAATTAAAATCTACCCAGTGGTTCACAAAATATTTTGTTAACAAACAGACAGAGTTGATACCAATAATTAGTGGAAAAGTTTTAAACACAGATCTTGGTCAATCAGTTAGTGCTCAGTGTATAAGTTGGGGGTCAGACACAGCTACTACCACACAAAATGTTAGTTCAGCATGTGTAAAACTGACTTGAGTTATAGCCATTTTTGTGTTTACTAAGATTGCTTTGCTGTGCGGGCGTCTAGAATCAGAATACCCTCAAAAGTTAATCAGTTGTAGATGTACATCTGATCAGTTTTTTTCTGAAAGTTTCATTGAAATTCATCCCGTGGTTTATGGGATATTTTGGTAACAGACAGACAAACGAACACAAACACACACACACACACACCTATACACACACACACGAGCAAAAACATTATCACTCTGCCTTTGCCCAGGGCAGCAGGTGATTAAAAAGGAATCTGGATCAGTTTCTTCTTGTAAACAGCCTCAGTGTTGTAGTTCTGGTTCAGTTTGTTCTTCTGGTGAACTTGCAGCTATTTGTAAGTCCTCTACCTTTCCCCCCAGGATGGAAATAGTTTTTGAATTATTAGGTTTTGTCAGAAAGGCCTGACTGAAGTACAAGGTGAACCTGATTGTACAGGCAGAGTGTGACGGTTTTTGACTAAGGTGGGGGTGCTGACCTGAGCCTATCATAAAACAGGTTCAGTTCATTGGATCTGTCCAGGCAACCATCAATCTGACCCCCTTCACCTTGAAGCCTGGGATCTTTTTTTTTTTAATCCCAGCTACATGTCCTTCTACACAGATTTCTGTTCCTCAGACCAGCTCTGTTACTGTGTTGATGTTTTAACTCATTAAAATGGGCTAGAAACAATGTTTTCACCATGAACATTTTCACTATAACAAGACAAACAAGGTCATCTGTGTTGCCTGCCCTGATGTGATTCAGTTCAGGGTGGTTGCATTAACACCCCTCACTGAAGGTGTAATGTTTAGTTCTGTGTGTGCATGTGTGCTGTCTGTTAGCAGAATATCTCATGACTCAGTGGATCAATTTTGATGAAACTCAACAATTTTGATGAAAGTAATGATTGGCTGTACACCCAAAACTGATTCAATTTGAGCCAATTTGATTTAATATTTTCTGCCACAGCTAAGTGATCTTAGGAAACACAAAAATGGCTATAATTTAGCAAATTATACAGACATTGACCTAATATTTGGATGTGGTAGTAGCTGTGCATGATCTGAAACAAATACAATGAGTGCTGCACATTGCATTTCTTTGCTCAAAAGATTGACATTCATTCTTGGAGTCAGGCCTGTTTGACTATTAGCAAAATATCTCATAAACCCCTGTGTAGATCAGAAAGCAGCCATTGGATATTCATCTACAACTGATTAACTTATGGAGTCAATTCAGTTCATGATGGGTGCCACTGCGAATTAACCTTAAACAACACAAATATGACTGTAACTCAAATCTACTGATACTAAACCAAAGTTTTAAATGGAAAAAGCTGAGAGTTACTTACAACACATAGTACTATCGCTAACAAACCTCATGAGATCTCACATAACATCTTTTTCAAGGTTTGACCAAAATGGCTATATGTCTATCATTTCTCATCATAAGAAGGTCTTAGTTTAACACTCACGGAGGGCAATATTCTTAAAGGAATTCGAGGCCTTATTACAGCAATGATTACAACTACCCAAAAAAATGCAGATTTTAAGTTTAAAAATAATTTGATCCAGGTAGCTGACCTGGTTTCCTCTTTTGCCGAAGAACCAGTTGATACTGTCTCGTTCTGACGAAAAGGTAGGACACAGAGACCCACCTGGCCCTTCACTGTGAGATAAATCGTGCAGGCACATAGTTAGCATTCCTAGCTCCTCTGTGTAACAGCTGATTTCGCTGAAACAATAAAATACATGAAAAAAAAAAAATGCACACAACACACACAGCATGTTTTTTCATGTCACCTGCAGGAGGAGGATTAAAGCACAGCTCCATTAATAGCTTTTTTCAAAACTCTTTTTTTTCACAACCTTAAGTCTCATGTCCTCATAACATTTGCTTGTAATATGCTCATTTTGACAAGTATGTCACCTCATTCCTCAAGCTGCCCTTATTAGTCAGATAAAGCTTTGTGTCACTTGCTGTCAAGATTGCAGTGTGTTTTCTTTTCTTAAATTCCTTCCAGTTCAAATTTGGAAACCGTTTGGAAAACAAATCTATAGATGATCTACATTAGTTGAGGCCATCAAAATCAACATTTTGAGGGTGAAGTCAAACCAAACAAAACAATGCCCATTAGACAGAATAATCTTTATTTTGACCAGTCATTGACATTGCAATGAGTACCTTGGAGCTTTTTTTAGGCCTAAATAGAGACCCCTTTCTCATTATTTGTCAAACTTGACAAATAATTATGATAATTTGTTCACTTGACAATGTAGAGGCCTGAATAGAAAGTATAGTGGATACATCTTAATTTTAGACCAGGATTGACATAAAAAATATATATATTATATTTTACAAAACTAACAGTTTATCAATATGCCATTCAGGCTGGATTTGGACTTTAAGAATCACTGTTGTTGTTTTTGTTTTGGCTTTTCTCCTCTGGGGGGAAGGGGTGGGTGGGGGGGTTGCATGTTTGTTTTTATTTGGGCTTGGCATCGATGGGTGAGGCTGTTCACAATTTCTTAGACTTCTGGCAGTGAAGATACAGGAGTAGAGCTGTTCCTCCATCAGGAAGGGAAGCTAGTCTCTGTCTCATCCTTTAGATGGATGAACCAGGGATTACATTAGTTTTTCAATTGTTTTAATTTAC
Source organism: Kryptolebias marmoratus (assembly GCF_001649575.2). Lineage (NCBI taxonomy): Eukaryota > Metazoa > Chordata > Actinopteri > Cyprinodontiformes > Rivulidae > Kryptolebias > Kryptolebias marmoratus. Next base: position 6,547,107 of record NC_051443.1, read on the forward strand.
TTTCAGTTTTTATTTGGTAATGAGTACAATTCAGCAACTTTTGTGTCTTATCTTTGGACATAACACCAAGATTTATGTAAGACAAAAAGGTTTTTTTTTTAAACCAACCTAAGTACGCTTACTTTGTGGCAAAGCTGTCATTACAAGGCGGTTGCCTTTATAGAAAGTGGCAGTTAAAATAATTTGTCCCCGTAGAATGAAATAATGAAAGACAGTCGACAGCCACAGACATTTCTTGTCTCCTCCATGCAAAGCAATCATACAGCACCGTGATGTCTGTACACAGTCAGTAGATATTATAAACTCTCTTTGTTTGTGCCCATGTATTGATTATGTTATTTTTAAAGTTAATGTATCATTAAATGATGAGAGGGAGGATATGTAGAAGCCTGAAAAATTACAAATAAAACTAAGGTGCCCCTTAGTTTGAAAAATATTCTGTGCTATGGTTAGTTTCTTTGAGTTTAATGTCAAGGCATTCTAGTGTAAATTCATTTGTACCTTGATGGAGGAAGAACGCATTCTTGATCTGATTACGAGACCATCAAACCACGTAAAACTGATTCCGGATTGATGTTCAAATTATATTTATTAATAATAATTAATTCCCCACAATTGTCAGACTCTGAGTCCTTTGTTTAAGTGTTAGTGTCAAGTTTGGTTGTAGCGTTGGTTGGAACCCAGAATGCAGGCAGACACAAAGAAGCTCAAAAGTAAACTGATTTGTTTAACTAAAGCAAAACGATGGCGTGGCAGCAAACCAAAAAATAAAAAATAAAAACCTTACTAAACACGAATCACAATAAAAGCGAAGAGGAAGGCAAAGAGTAAACCCAGGCAGTGCATGTCTGCAAAAATGAACCAGAAAGTATGTGAAGCTGAGGAACAGATTAAAAGGACTGAGGGTGATGAGTAAGTGGACACAGGTGACTGATTACAAACCAAAGACAGGTGCAGATGGGTGTGGCAGGCTGACAAGTACTGAGCTGAAGACAGGTGAATAATGATAGGGGACACAGAGGGCACAGAGAGCAAAACTACACACGAACTTACAATATTAACACAGGAAAAAAAACTAAACACAGGGATAACAAGTAAAACAGAATTACAGAAACACAAAAGAGTAAACTTAATACAAAATAACTCAAAATACTGAAATACTAACAATTAGGTAATTCTTTTTTACTGTCGTAAATATAATCAGTGAATCACAAACCTGTTGCAAAGTGTCTGACCATTTGTCTTCAGTTTACTGCAGTGTGACTAATAAACTGGGTTTGAGCTTCATCACCCAAAAGTGTTGGGTTCTGTTTTGCATTTAATAAAACTGTATTTCAATAACTGTTAGAATCTCTCATGTTTGCTTGTTCTTTTTAAAAAAAGTGTTTCTGTTGACTTATTACTATATATTTTTACATTCTAAACTTGATCATGGTAAATAGTTAGACAATAGTCACATTAAAGAATTTACAGCAATCAGATATCCCTAAGGCTTGAATTATTTTGATTTCTTAAAATTTGCTACCAGTAGTTATTAAGACTCAGCAAAGATCAGTACTTATTTATTTGGTAAATCAACTAATCAGTTTAAAACCTAATTAGATAATGATTAATGGTCTTAATTACCTTGTAAAATCCAAAGATGATACAAACATAACTTGTGTAATAAATGATGCTTGACTTATGCTTAAAGACATTGCTTGATGTAAAACTAATCATGTTTTCTTTGATACACGTGTGCATCTTTAAGTGCTTTGTGTCTCTGTTCATAAGGCATTTTGCCAAACAGTTTATTTCCCCACACTGTTTACTACATAAACAAAAGAAAGTGAAATAATTCCCTTTTTGCATCTGCTTTGTTTGCTTATGTTTGTCTGTGGATGATTGGCAACAGATTCTGGGGACCCTTAAGACCAAAAGTGACATCAGTATCACTCCACCTTGGATCTATTGTTTTATATTCCACACAGCAGTGGTTTTACCCTGCACCAAGCAGCTGCAGAAGTTGCACCGTTCAATTTAGTTGAACTCTAACCGCATTGTCACACAGCTAGAAGACACAAGATTTATATCAAACTGTTCCCTAACAGCCCATCACAGAGCTCCTTCACAAGCCGGAGCACCTCACTGCTCACAGGATTGCACCCTTTTCCTCCTTTTTCCTTTGCACAAGCAGGAATTGTTCACATCAAGTTAAGAAAATCCAGCCTGAATGACACTGAGAATGAACCAGCAACCCTCTGGTCAGCAGTCATCTGCTTCTTCCCAAGGCCACAGCTGAAGAGTCGGTTCTCCATTTTCTCTACCTCCTGTTAATTATTATATTACTTTACTCTGCTGGATGTTCTCCATCCATACAGTCAACCTCAAGTCCTTCCAAGTGTCAAAGTGTTGTCAGGCAACACATTGAACCCAATAGTGTCTTAGCATGCTCATCAGTTTGTATTTGAACAGCCAAATCATTGTATACTTGTAGAATGCATGCACAATATCTATATGTGTGAATGAAGAACTTAAACAAAATGGTAAATAAGTGTGGTCTGTTGCTTTTCTCAGCCTTGTCTTTATGAAAACAGGAAGGCTGCAGTAAGGAAAGAGGAGAAAATAGAACCAGATGCATCTGATTATGATTATCAGTGAATGAGTCACATATGTTGCTCTCTCACACAAATAGCAGACAGAAAAGTACTGCAATACATCTCCTGGTTCAATGTATTAGGCAGAACTATGATCAATATCCCAACAAATCAAAGTCTAATGAGTAAAAACTTAGGTAATCTATGAAACTGTGCAGTTTTACTTTATCTGTACTGATTATTTCTTTGTTGTCTTAATTATATTAATTCTATCAAAACCAAATAGAACAGAATATAATTCCTTTATTGTCATTGTACAAAAAGCCCCCAAAAATTTTAAATGTCACAAATGAGAGAAAATGCAGTAACTTTTTTTTGTTAGATCTTAATTCAGTTTTTTCCAGCACAAGTCCCAAAAAATACAGCCTTGCTTTTTAAAAAAAACCTGTGAAAACTTAACTGGGTTACCTCAAGAGTTCATTCCAATTAGGACGAAATGCAACACTCATATTAACTCATACCATGACTTCACACAGAGATGAATCACAGGACTGTCTCAGACTGGGGATAATGTTGAACAATTATAGATCAGTTTATTGTAGAGGAAACATTTTACTCTTGTACAGATATTAATCACAATCTACAATTTACAGGTTCTTTATTTGCTGTTGGTTTTCTTCAGTATGTTTAGGTTCACCAATAGTCCTATTTTCGGTTCGGCTTGTTGTTTTCCTTGCAGTGTTGTATTTGTAAGCTAAAAGCATGGCTCAACATAAACCTGCTTCTGAGAAGGAAAAGGTTCCCAATAAATAATTCATGATTTATCTGTGGGATGGATCTGTTAAGAAGTGTTTACTTTGGCAGGAAAGTAAAAGAAAATGTGAGAAATATGAAAACATTTCTGACCCGAGACGGCCTGGATGAGTCTCTGTCTCTCTCTCTCTCCCTCTCCCACATTAGTTTGATGAATAACACTGACACAAACAAACACAGAGGGTCATCTATCAGCTCTGCACCAGCTCACACATAGAAAAGAGGACGTCAGCTATCAACGCCCACAACTTCTCCCTGCTCGCACCACAACTTTGACACTTATAGTGCTGTGAATTATTGAAACTCCTCAGCAGCTATACATTTAAAAGCACTGATGCACATCCACAGTGGAGGATCGGCAGGTTACAGAATCAGAGCTGTAGTCATCCTCTCATCCACTTGAGAATCCATCATGTGCAATGGTTTAACTAGTGAAGAGAGAAATGAATCTTCCTGTAAGAAGGAGTGGGTTTACAGTTATTTCTGACAATTGGTGTCTTAAAGGATAGCCAAGTTCTTTTGAAGTAGAGTTGTGTGATGCAGTTCTGAGTATTTTAGTATCTTACCTGCAGCAGACAGCAAAGTGAATCAGAGTGAAATTCTCTTTGAGGAACTTGAAGCCTCGTCCACATGGGAATGTTATCTTTCCAAAACAATGTTCTTTTTGAATCGTTTCTAGAAATAATTCATCCAAACGGAAACACATAAAATGACCGAAATACTGAAGTAACTATGCCAGGCCTGTATTTGGCGCTACCTCAAAAATGCACCAAATGCAAGGAAAGATGGCACAGAGTAGACTCTAACTGTAAACACAAAAAGAAAAATAAGAAAGGCAAGAGGAGGCAAGGCAAGTTTAAGAACCAAATCCTTTTTCTGGATTGACGATGAAGTGGAATTTCTACTTTGTGTTACATTAAAGTACTATTGACTGGGAGTTGTGTTGGTCCAAATACGTGGAGATAATGTACAATTTCCTGTAGAGTAGTAATTTTCAATAGGTTCAGGATAAATTATTTATACACAAGTGTCAATCTTTTAAGCCTACTCATTTCCCACATTTTAAAAATATATAATGTATACTGTAGATCTTTTTCTGCAACATTTGCTTTCATATGGTTGACAGTTCAATAAAGTAATAAAACTTTTTGGCTGTAGATTGTTTGTTGTGATTTTTTATCCTATATTTTAAAGGCAATATAATTGTTTATCAACATTGCATTTTCACTGAAGTAATACAGAATACAAAGGTTTTGCTGTAGTTGAGAAACTAGTGTCTGCAACTCAAGCATGTAATCTGTCATTGGGATCATAGGTTAGGCAGGAGGTGGGACTATGGCATTGTCTGACATAAACCAGAGTTTGTCATAGGAGTGGAATCGAAAACCACACACTGACGCAGAGTAAAAGGTAAGTGATTTTATTTACAGGTGTATATATGTACAGTGAGGAACAACCAGGAGGATCTGAAATGGCAAGGAGGAGCAAGGTGAGTCTTGGGTACTGAATTGGTTTTACCATATAGTAGAAGGTTAATGAATAATTGTCTTTGTCTTACAGGTCCGAAGGATGACAAGGCATAGTGGCGAGACTGGTTAACCAGAGGAGATCCAGGAGGAGGAATATCCAGTAATCCAGCGACAGGTAGGTTCACCAGGTAAGTGCAGCGGTTAATTCCAGGCAGGCAGGTAGGTCTTGGCCGAGGGCGAGCAGCACAACCTGAGGTGAAGGGAAAAATGCAAGCAAAGGTTTAGCATAGCCGTGAGCTTGGCGTCAGAACCTAATGGCTGAGCTCCTGATCCATAAGGTGTGATGCTCCAGTGAAGATCTGGAACCAGCCGGAGGCTTAAATGCAGGTGCTGCTCATCAGGTGGAATCAGCTACAGCTGGGGAGGAAGAGTTAGTGGCACCGCCAGCAGGGCAGGGACAAAACTCCAGATCCTCACACTCCTTTTCAAAAGGTTGTGTTTAGGCCGTCCACCCAAAAATGCAATGGTGGTCTTTAAAGATTTTCCTACTCCTAAAATGCTGTTTTAGCGTGGGCACAAGGCTGAAATGGAAAAAAACAACAACAACAACAACAAAAAAAAAAAACTCCAAATAAGTAATGGCAAAACTTAAAACAAAGATCTTGCCCTGTATGTTAATAGTCAGAATGTATCCTGGGGCTCTGTCTCAGCTACTATTACACCAAATATTAAGTCAATATCTGTGAAATTGTCTAAGTTATAGTCATTTATACGTGTTTTTAAGGCAAGGCAAGGGACCTTTATTTGTATAAGACATTTCAGCAATAGGGAAACTCAAAGTGCTTTACATAAACAAATAAAATCATTGTGACAAAGTGCAAAACAACAATAAAAGTATATACAAGGAAAAATGTAAAATTACAGATGCTCAAAGAAAAAAACATTTCATGAAATTAAAAGTTAAAATCAAGCTCTGATTAAGAACTGAACAAACAGAGAAGTAGAGAAGCCCTTGTAACTTTGGGTCAATTTGACCTGAAGGCCATGGGAGGGATAAGAAGCTTCATACAGACATCACCAGTACTCAGATCCTCAGCTTTGTAAACTCTTTCCTGAATAAAACTTGTGCCTTCCACTTTGCCAAGTGGTTTATGTAATCCCCACCCACACATCACAACCTTCTGCAGACCATGTATATGAGCTCATCGCTGTCTGACACAACAAAAACAGGAGCATGACTCACTCACATAAACATAAATAGCATACATTTGAATCAAATGTCACTCGGTACATTAAGTTCACGTCACGTTGTGTAGCCAAGTGCCCACAAATCTTTCAAAACCAAATACATGGTAAAATGGTGTCTTTGTTATTGTTGTTTTTTAAAATATAGCCCTGCTTTGTTTAAATATCTGGACTGGATCATTATTAGCTGTGCAAACAATGTAAATGCATAAAAACGTAAATGCAATAATGGAAAAGCTGTTGACTCACTGGCCAATGATCAATTGGAGAGAATTTATCTTCAGCTGTTCGACTGACCACTGACAGACCACTCTTGTGCCACACTTAGGTTTGATTTATTCTTAAACCTTTTATTATCGCGGAGCATGAAGCGTTGCAGCTCTGCACCCAAAGTACATCAGTGTTGTGCAATAAACTCCCAGTCTATACAGATCTTTTCATCATTTCCTGTATCAAACCTTTTGTGTGGTAGTATTGTCAGTAAAAGTGTATTTGGCTCAGGAGCAGAAATGTCTAACACAATGTGACAAAGTGTGAAAACATTTTATATAGATTTGGCTCAAAGTGCTGTGAAATGTGAAGTGTTTTGGTTGTCCTAGAAGGCAGGCGCCACAGTATATAATCTGTGTAGTCAGTTGTGTAACCGTTAGTTTTGGATTCTGTGTTCATGTTCATTTGTTTTATTGGTTTGCTTACAGTTTCCTGTTTTATTTTGTAAGATGTTACTTCTTATGCTTTCAGTTCATTCTTTCTCCAGTTTGTCTTTCACATCCAGATTTTTTCAAGTCAGTGCACATGTAGGGTATAGTCAGTATATATAGTTCCTGGTTTTTCTTTGATTTTGTCAAATTCTTTTTGTCTTCATGCTGTGATCTTGAAGTTGACTTCATGTCTCCTAGTGTCTTGTTGATTTTAATCATATTAAGAGTTAAATGTTCATTATTAGTCTACCTGCTCCATTGTCTGCATTTGGTTCGTTCTTTCTCCATTTGCCCTGTATCAGGTTTACAAAATAGTCAAAGGCGAACAACTCGGCGACAGACAGACTCAGGACACGGAGAATAAGGTAAGTGATTTCATTTAACAGTGAGGGGAGGGGAGTGGATCCCGATCTGCAAAGGAAGATCGAAGGTGAGTATATTGTTTGCCAGTGGGAAGGTTGCAGACAGAATTTAAACAGGGAGTAGGTCTTACGGATAAGTGACAAGGACTGAACTCAGAGGAGATGGCCTGGATTCCAGTGGTAGGTATTCTCCAGTGGATGGAGCTCAGGTAGGTGGGTTCCAGGATTGGTAAGAGGGAGACAGGCATTGAAGCGGATCGGAACAGGTAAGTGGCTCTCGGGTAAGCTTTTCAGCAGGTGTCTCGAGGAAGATCATTAGCAGGAAGCTCCAAAAGCAGGAACTCTGAACATGCACAGGGAACAAACAGGTTAACCAGATTCAGGTACACAAAAACTCACTAGTGGCCGAGATTCATTACCAGAGGTAAGCAATGCTTCAGCATTGATCTGATCCTCCACTCTGCCTTAAGAACCCCGAGAGTAGATGATCTTGATCCACTGCAGCTGTGGATGATTAGGCTGCCAACCAATCAGGGAACAGAAGAGAGCAAACAGGAAGCAGCATGGCAGAATACCACAGCCTGGAACCATGACAGCAAAGATTTGTTCTGTTGTTGCCCAGTTTTGTGTGGCTCCTCGCTTAGAATTTCTTTATGATTCTAAACTCAAACTAAACTAAAATAATATTTATTGTCTACTGTTGACGACACTGGTTACCCATTGGTAGTAATGCCCTCAATATTAACAGTTCTTAGTAAATCTACCCTCTGAATCTGTTAAAACTAGGTGTGTTTGAAACAAACCATTCTAAGCGCTCTCTGCAGGTTATATGGACTACATTTAGAAAGACATGTGTGTTTGCTTTCAAACTGCCAGGGGAAGTTGAGCAACACTTGCCCAACAGTTAGCCCAGTCACATCATTTATGCACATGACAACATTCACCACCAACAACAACAACAAAAGAGGACTTCATAGGAGCTGTGTGTTATAGGTCTTTGGTTAAATTTTTAAAGTGAATTTTAAATGAGCGCTATTATCATTCAGACGAACTTATTGATCCAAAACACAAATGACTACTTTGTGCTGCACATCATAGCAAGCAAGTAAGATCTTTAAGGATAGTATTTCACTGTGCTGTGATTGTTAGAACTCAGAACTGTGAGAAAATACATAGCTCCCACAAATCTCAGCCGGAAGAGTGCAACATGATATTTTCCCCATGTTTCCCCCCACCTGTGCAACCAAGTCCACACCTACCTAAACTAGCCAGCAAGTAAAGTGAGAAACACGTTCTTTGATTTCTCAGATGCTTTTGATACCATCAGACCAGCTCTGCTGGGCAAAAAGCTAACAGTGATTCAAATGGATGCCCCACTGGTGCCTTGGATTATGGAATATCTGACTGCCAAACCGCAGTAAGCACTATTTTTTTTGAACATATTCAAAATTCAAGCCACAAGACTGCAAGCGACTCTGACACTGAGACTCCCTTAAGAATGCTGTTCAGCAACTAGTCTTCAATAGTTACAGCTCAGTCAAATACCAGTTAAATACACTTTTAAAGCTTAAGTTATACTCCACATGAAGGAAATAAATCTGCTTTTCCTTATGCAAGATATTCTTTTCTGCATGGATATTTTATACTCAATGAGAAACTGCAGTGCAAAATTCCTCCAGCAGTCTCCACTCTTCTGTCCGTGTACAAATTTTTGCTTCACTTACCTTACTGAGATGTACTCTCTCCTTGTAAGCACAGCCATAGAGAGCCGCTTGTGTCTCAATGCTGTCTTCTCGATGCACAATAATTGCATCTCCTTCAACAAGTTCTTCGCCATTTGACTGTCTTTATAAGTTTTGCTGGAACAGTTGTAAAGATGCCTGTATTTTCTAACAGTCTCGGCCGGCTGCTACTCTGTGAAGCAATTGAAGTGAAATGAAATTATTCCAGTTCACTCTCCTTTCCACATAAACACGCCCACAACAAAGCTCTGATCAATCACACAATAGTTGATGTATACCCTTGAGAGAAAAAGTTCTGCCTGGACTTGCACAGATTGGGCTTTCAGAGCTCATGAGAGAACAAAACTATGGGATATGATTTTTGTGATGCAACTATGTCAGCAAGAGCAAATTTCTTTACTTCTCTTGGAGTATAAATCCAGCTTAATAGTGCAGGTGCTGGTTTGTGCAGCCAATCAGTGTATGTTTGGGCAAACACATCCCATTGCATGATACGAGAGACTTATTGAGTCAGGAAAGCTCCTACTCTCAAGCAGCAGCTAAAAAGAGACCTGATAAACATAGTTATAAATACATAGAACAATCACTGTACTGCCAGCAAGGAAAGAAAAATAGGAATTACCTCAACAAACAATGGTAAGATTTTTTTTCCCCATTTCCACCTTTGTTTGGTCATTATTATTGGTTATGATGCCTTGCCAAGTAACCTGATACAATATCACACAAAACATATTTTTCATATTTGGAGTAACAACGGTCAATAACCTGTGTATGTGAAACAAGCTGACAGAACAGCTGAGAACTTCCTTCCAAGTGTACCAGGAGGGAAGAAAGAACAAAATGTGAAGTTTACACCTAAAATGTTACACATCTGCTTGTTTTAGAGTTGCTTTAAATAGAAACAACTACTCCAGCTTACCAACCCCCATCCTCCCACACTCTTTGTTGTTCTCTGCAGCCCTCCAAATGGGCAAGCAGCAGGGAGCTAACAAGTAGATGACAGTAGGTCCCAGCAGGGGACACCAGCAGCAGCAGCAAAGCCAAAGGGTTGCAGAGGTTAAGAGGAAGAGGTGTGTCAGAAAGCAAAAAAATGTGAGAGAACTATGGGGTGTGAGCACAGAAAAAATAGAATCAAATTAACCATCTCAGTTTAACTGGCAGCTGATGCTAGAATTAACAATGATGGCTGTCTTGGCTGAAAACAGAAGTTAACTGTTTAATTAGTTGCTCAGTCTTCAGAGAATCACCTTGTGAAATTTGAACGGTATTCTTTTACCACGCAAAACAACATGCAGACAGCCTCCATGAGAAATCACCACTTCAGACCACATACAGTACACATGGTTTCCTCAGAGATGTCCTCTGTGAAGCATCATGCAATGTGTCTATTTGAAGGATTAAACTTATTAATCATGTAGGTCTGAGTAACTCTAAAGGCCAATCACAGCTTTATCCAAAACATATGTGACTGAGTTTGACAGATGGGGCCTAGACAGGGGGTGCAGGAGGGTAATCAATGCTGTGAAATCAGGTGTTAGAGGTTCTGCAACAAATGGGACTTTTCAGATGAGATTAATAACACAGCCATTCAGTCAGTGATTACCTTTATGTTAATCTGCATGTCAGTTTTATCCAGTCGTACCTTTAGCAAAGAGAGCTACATCCCAATTTCATTTAGAAACTGTTTTAAATTTTATATAACAGTTTTAAAGGTTTATATTTCTAAATTCACTGGGCTGCAACTGTTAGATACTAGTTCAAAAACAGCACTTACAAGGAATTGTCCAAAATGTCTTGAAACATTCATGGGGGTTCTCAAGGCCCTTTAGTGAGTCGCAGAGGCTCACATTCTGATCACAGGAATTTATAAAATGTCCAAAACATTTGTGCAACAGATTTCCTCTCAAAATATTTGCAGTGTTGTTGCAGGTGTTTTCTGTAACTCTAGAGTGCTATAGTTGTACTTTGACATCTGCACAGGAGCTCCCCTGAGCTATACATCCAGGTCTAAAAAACACCCTGATGATAAATACATTGTAATGATTATTTTTAAAATCTGACTCAAATCTGCCTATCTTCCTTTCAAAAGTGTACTCCAGTAGATTAAACGTGGGGGTGGCTGTCAAGGAGAGTACAGAGCAGGCCAAGGTAGGTATGATGTGGGCGGAGGTAAGCAACAAAATAATGTGCACAGTCTATAAAACAATTTTTCAAGCTGTGGACATGAAACAAGGGCCTGGTCACAAATAGGGTGGACTTCAATAGTCAATATCACTAAAAACACTAGATTTGTGACAAGAAACATTTCTGAGACACCCAGGGGAAATTAATATTATCATCATCCTTTGTTCAATACACTGTATCTATTATCAGGTAGGGTTGTAGTGACACATATATTTGTATCAAATCATTATGGTACAAACTTCTTGAAAGAGTACAGAGCACCAGACAACAAATATGTTTGTCACAGGTAATCACCTCTAGAAGAGCACACTTGTGCTTTTTTCCCTTCCTTTTTGCTAATTGCCATGGCAGAAAAAAGGTAGAGAATGCTATCTAAACTACCATACGGCCCTTCCTTCTGAGTGGATGTATCAAGGTGCTGTCCTGTGAACTGAGCATACAGATGGCTGCAAGCTGCACTCAGCAGAGCACAGTGCATCACACACACAAACTGCTTTGGAAACAGTGGGTTCAGTGGTTTTTGTTTTATACAAACTTTCTTTACACAAGAGGGATACTTTTAGGTTCTGAAGTTTATTAAATCTTTTATTTGTTTGGCCTGTAGGACACTGTTTACTATTCCGATTGTATGAATAGGACAGAACAATATAACTTTTATTTAGTTTTTAGTTTTACAGTGAAGTTATCAGTAGATAAATTTTAACTTTGCCGGAGATAACCTTAGACCTGCCAAGGAACATAGGTGGGATGTTTTTATGTCTCTGCTTCTAGGACAGTTATTGCTTGTCAAAAAACACACCAAAGCCAGACAAACAAAAATTCTAGGAATTGGCATGTGTACAAACACAATCTCAACACTGAACTGAACGAAAAAGAAATGTTTAAAATGGATATTATATGCTTTTAAATCTATGTGACAGAATATACACTTTGTATTTCCATCTTAAAATAAATGTTTGAGATAGATGCTTGTTGATTTATTAAATTCTTACACACAATAAATCACAGTTTCAATTTATTTTATTAAAGATAGAATAGGTTTGTACACTATAAAACATATTTCAACTTGTTCAGCATCTCGATTTTCTGGCATGATTAATGTCATATCAGTTGTTTTTGTAAACGTGGTTCAGCTCAGGAACTGCTGATATGTTCAAACTTGGAACAAATCTCTGACTCCTGGCTCCATGTTTGCTGGAATACTGATTATATGTTTATCTTTCCATGCAGACCTTCGACCCAGCTGCAGCATCTTTGCCTCAGCAGTCAGTTTGATGAATGACTGGATGTTGCAGCATAGTGATGTTCAGATACTATCAGGCATATCTGCAAACTTTTCAGAATAATTCCATTTAATTTGTACCATCTACTAATCTTCTCCTACCTTAGTCCGCCTTCTAAAGAGTGATGATTGATTTGTCACATTAATGTAGTATCTTTTTTCACTTAAAGGGGAGATTAGTAATATTTTCAAGACCAAACAAGCCATATAAACAACAAATGAGAGTAAGCTGCCATGCCCACAATGCTGCAGTGTGAGTCATTTTATCCAATTATTCCTTCCCAGCAGAGGACCAGCAGTTAATGAGAAAACAAGTCGATATGTTACCAAGTCTTTTTCTCAAATGCTTGAGTTCCAGGCACAGAAGAATGATGCAAAAACAACAGAGCTTATTGTTATTCACCGTAAAGTTTTATTTCTGGGGAATTGCAGCAATTTCTCTTTATTCAAATGTGGTGAGAATGAGTTCAAAGCTTGTGAAAATGCAGTGGAAATCTCATTACTGTGTACACATGCTGGAAAAAAATGTTGGCTCCGGGGCAAATTAAACGCCTCCTTCTGAATGGCAATAGATTTGTTGGGATTTTTAAGTGGAAATGTAGCACAGAGGGAGGAGAAGTAGGATGGGAAACAATTCTGAAGCTACCTGGCTGTGTTAACAAGTGGGGTTAATGTGTAACCTGTGACCCGCTCAGCTGCAGACACACGAGCTGATCAGCATTAGATGTGAGTACTCAAATTTCCATCATGGGACAAGCCAGTGGCCTGGAGCACACTGGCAGGTGTCTCTGTGTGGACTGTATGTTCTGATGAACAAAAACCTATTTATATTTAGGTCAGTTCACATTCCAGTGTCATGCAACGAAAACAGCAACAAGCAACCAGTGTTAAATAAAACCCATCTGACTCACAGAAAAAAAAGAACTGTCCACACTGTTGTGAAAAAAGGTTTTAAGGACAGGGGGAAAAAAACATGAACAGATTGCCAGACTCTCACCATCACAAGGCCAATGGCTCCAGGTCAATTTGTACCTTTGCAGCTTTGGTCACCTCATACCCAGACTTATTAGGTTTGAAAAGAAGTTCTCTGCCACAGGTCTCTTCGTGCCCACCTTTGTCCACTTTGTGCCCTGGAGTACAAGTTTAAACACTCCTGAAGCCTTCGTAACTGAAGAGAAGAAGAGAAGCCCTTGAATCTCCAGGTCAATTTGACCTGAAGGCCATGGGAGGGTTAAATGAAGACAAGCTGATTACAGAAGTTTGAGAAGTTTCGTTTTTTTGCTGCAGTGTTGCCAGATATATGATAATTATATTTATATGATAGTGTATGAATCTCCATGTTTGTCAGAATATGGTGTGAGCGTGGCGAACCCAATCCGCAGACTCATCTTTGGAAACAAAAACTGATTTATTTATATAACGAGAAGAAAACAAAAAGCTGACGTGGCAGCAAAACTTACTATAACAAAAATCCAGATAATAACAAAGGCAAGACGAGGCAAGGAAGAACCGTGGACAAAAAAAACAACAACCAACATCTAACAAACAACAAACAATGATCCGACGACTAGTGGGGGAAATGACCGGGTATTTGAGTGCTGAGGGTAACGAGGGAAGTGGAAACAGGTGAATGGAAAGGATTACGGACAGGTGGAGATGGGCGTGGCAAGAAAGGCAAAAAAGTGACAGAGGAGGAGTGAATACTGAGCAGGAAAAAAACCCAAACTGAAAGCACAGATTAAAACCCACAGAAAAACCATAAAGAAAACCAAAACAGAAACAACAAAAATCCAAATCCTCACAGTATCCCCCCCCCTTAAGGGACGTCCCCTGACGTCCCTAAAACGAAAACAAATCCTAGCCGGGAGGGTGGTGGGGGAAAAAAACAAAAACACAGGATGGAGGACACAAACCAAACAAAAAACCGACCAGGCAACCGGCCTGGGGAACAAAACAAAAACATGCCCGACCAACAAAAAAGTTCCGACGGGCAACCCGTGAGCCGAAAAGGCAAGACTTCAGGCGGGCAGCCCGGGCGCCGTCCTCGGCAAAGCAAGAGTTCAGGCGGGCGGCCCGGGCGCCGTCCTCGACAAAGCAAGAGTTCCAGCGGGCGAGAGCCAGGCGGGCGTGGGCGAGAGCCAGGCGGGCGTGGGCCAAGCAGGCGAGAGCCGGACAGGCGGGGACGAGGACCAGACAGGCGTGGACGAGGACCAGACAGGCGTGGACGAGGACCAGACTGTCCTGTCTGACCCATGGCGTGGCGGAGCTGAGCAAGACGTCGATCGGAACCCTCGACGGAGCCGATCGAGGAGAG
>NC_051443.1:6564207-6615110 GCF_001649575.2 Kryptolebias marmoratus
AACATCTAACAAACAACAAACAATGATCCGACGACTAGTGGGGGAAATGACCGGGTATTTGAGTGCTGAGGGTAACGAGGGAAGTGGAAACAGGTGAATGGAAAGGATTACGGACAGGTGGAGATGGGCGTGGCAAGAAAGGCAAAAGAGTGACAGAGGAGGAGTGAATACTGAGCAGGAAAAAAACCCAAACTGAAAGCACAGATTAAAACCCACAGAAAAACCATAAAGAAAACCAAAACAGAAACAACAAAAATCCAAATCCTCACAATGTTATACAAAAAATATTTTTTTTTAATCCAAGTACACAATAGTTTTGGCATTTCAGTGGACAAAAAAAAAAAAAATCCTTGTTTTTATTCACATGAACACCCACATATCATCGTCTGATTTGACCCAGCCAGATGCACAACCCCTCCCTCCTTTTGGGGGCAAATGTTCGCCAATCGCAATACACCTTGCCTGTGGCTCAGTGGTTAGAGCAGTTGCCCTCCAATGACAGAGTTGGAAGTTTGACTCCTGGCAGCAGTCACATGTTGAAGTGTCCCTGGGCAAAACTGAACCCCTCATTGCCTCTGATGTGCCCCATCTGTGTGAGAATGGAGTTTAAAGAACTGATTAGACTCTATGGAATGATTTATTAAGATTAGTTTTGTAGAGATTCAGTAGAGTGCTGTATGAACGTGTGTGGATGGGCAAAGATTGTGTTGTAAAGCTATTTGAGTGGCCTGGTTGTCTAGAAAGGTGTTATATAAGTACAGTCCATTTACCTCCTCTTACCCCCACCCCTGTTGGCCAAGAGAGCGCACCCTCACTCAGCACATACTATAGTTAGGGTCAAAATAGGATAATTTTCAAGCAATAGTATGATATTTTGTCATTTCCTTTCTGGCAATTTTGTTTTGCTGCAAAGATGAACAAAATGTATTAATACAAATTAATGCACCTCACCGTATATCCATCGATCCATCATGTGGCACAAATACTGTATTTCAAACACCATGACTGAGCCAGAACACACAAACACAGAGCAGGTAGTTGCTCTGACAGTGTGTAAGCACCTTCAGTTTTTAGCAAGTATTTATTCATTATGAATATTTGTTACAAAGAAAAAGTGATCATGGTTATGGTATATAATAATGTTGACTATGAAATGAAGTACAGTTTGATCCTATGCAGGGTCACATGGAGCTTGGACCTATGTACTTCCTGTGTACAGAAATACATGCATGCATGGATGCAAAATGATAACAGTTTAGTACCCTATTGTTACAGAAAAACAACTGCTAGGTACAAGGTGTGGGTACAATTTGGCACACAGGACAAATACTGGATTATATGGTCATTTTCAAATTACTGCTTTTTACCAGACATGTTTTTGTGCAGTGGAGGGAAACCAGAGTACCAGGAGAAAACCCATGCAGTCACAGACATCGGTCTGGTGTATCCATGTAACAGACCCATTGCAGAATGAAGTCACAAGCACCCACTGTACTGTCTCAGTTTCCCACCGGTTGGCAAAACACCCCTAATGCTGTATTTTTTTTTTCAGTTTTTGGAGGTGCAGGCAAGTAGGCAGGTAGGTAATATTCAGTTGAGTTTAATAATCCAATGTCCAGTGGCAATGAGAAAGCTACTGTTGAAGAAAACTCATAATAAATATTGTCTAGAGTTTGTCGAGAGTGTTTACAGTCTCTAGTTGAAATTTAATGTGAGTTTTCTTGAACAGTGGCTTTCTCTTTGCCACTCTCACATAAAGCTCAGACTGGTGAAGATCCCAGCAACAGTTGTTGTAGCTCAGTCTCTCCCATCTCATCTGCTGAAGCTTGGACCTCCTTCAGAGTGTCACAGGTGTTTTGGTGGTCCCATATTCCTTGCATCTCTTGATGATGGATTTAACAGATCTCCTGGGGATGTTTAGGATCTTGTACCCATCCCCTGACTTGTAATTTTCAAGTTGAATTAGGACAGTCACTTTAAAGGAGGTGAATATTTATGCAATAAATATTTGACATTATATGTTTTTTTATTTAATTGGCTTTACTTTGTTAAAAAAATATTTTAATTTGTCATTGAATAGGATTTTTTTTTAGTGTGTGTAAAGAAAGCCAATTTATATTGACCATGATTGATTTATAACAGCAATTAAAGCATAAAACAGTCAAGAAGGTGAATACCATTTATAGGCACTGTAGGTACACAAAAGTCCTTAAGAACTCAGGTGTTTGTTTTTATAGCTTTTTGTTGTTGTTGTTTTTTTTTAAAGAAAAAGATCTAAAACTAAGCTAAACACTGAGATATCACTGCCAAAAACTCTGGGAGCACTCAGATCATGAACTCTTGAACAGTCTGTTATTGTTTCAATCATTTAATCACTTAGGGATATATAAAGGATGTTTACTTTTTGAGATTTTAAGAGCCAGTGACTCTTATAATTTTGTTAGTTTTTTCTCTTAAAAAGAAAATAGTGAAAACATGTTCTGAATTTGGTTATTTAGCCAGATGGGCCTCAGACCTCCAAACCAAATGTGGAATTTGAGTTTTTCATATTCATGGTACCCAAACCAAAGAGAATCACAGTGGACAGAAGCTCCAACAGAGAGCTGAGGGGTGATGGTGGGGGAGGGAAGCCAGTGATAGCAGACAGTAGGAAAAACCACTGTGAGGCAATAAGGGGGATGATCTAAATAACAAATGAAGCCTAGGCGTAAATTCAGACTGGAAGAGCTGCTTCAACCTCACCTGCATCTAATCGCTGCGTCGAGCACCTCCACTCCAGCCTATCAGCATCAGACCGCGCCTCCATCTCAGCCCATCAGCATCCAACCGCGCCTCCAGTGTATCCAATTAGCATTGCTATTGTTGACACTCGCGTCTTCCGCTGAGGTCCGAGCGCCAAATATATTATGTCATTCATGTCAAATAAAACCATTTAATTGCAGCTTCTCTTTGTCGTGAGTCTCTCCAGGTTGAATACTTGTTACAAACCACCATCAAGAACAGGCTAGCAATGATGTTTTTGTCTGTCTGTCTTTTTCTTTATTTGTCTGTTATCAAAATATCTTGTGAATCATTGAACAAATTTTATTAAATATGGAGTTGTCTGAATTCACAGCCAACTGACCATAATAAACACAAAAATGGCTATAACTCAGGCAATTTTGTATTATTGAGCTAAAATTTGCTGTGGTGGCAGTAGCTGAGAGTCATCCTCAAAACATAATCTGAGCACTAAGCAACATCTTTGTTTAATGAGTAAATGAAGAAAAAGAATCATGATTCCTGATTCAGTACGATGACTCGTGAGTTTTGAATGATTCGTTCACTACTTGTACATCACTAATTTTCACATGTGCAAAAACTGTTGTATAGATAAAACTGTAAATATTAGAGCTTATTTTAAAATTATTACAAACTGATCAGATTCCCACAGACACAGACAGATAAAGTTGTTTTTTAGTCTTCAAGACAGTAAAAAATTAATGTTCTTAAAATAATTAGCTACTTTTGAAACATCATGTTTTGAAATTTGTATTTTTTTCATAAAGTATTTATATTTATATTCTCTGCTCTACCAAAAAGTAAAACTGTTTATACTAACAACTGGAGTTTATTGAAGCCATTTTTAAGACTCTTTAAATGACATAAATAATTTTTATTTGATTGATATTTATATTTTAATATTGCTCCAAAACAGACAGTGTTATTTGGTGTAAATCGTTCTGAAGCTTAGAAGTAAAACAGTTTTCTTTAGGTCACCTAACTTTCTGGTCTCATTTTCCAGAAAGTGACTGGGAGCCCCAGTGGCGTTGTGTGATAACAAAAGCTCATGACACACAGGCACACTGTATCAAAATGGTTTTACAACCTAAAGATAAAACCCACAATCATTTCAGCTGTCAGGATTTGTTGCTCCAGGATGTTTAATGGCACAGAAAAAGAAAATGTAGCTGTCTTTATGCTCAGGTGCAGAATTCATCCCACAAACTGCCTGAGGAAACAGAGATGCAGGTATTCAACGGTGACCTTAAATGATGAGACAGACTCCATCACAAATGGACCAGAGCCAGACCAGAGCCATTCTGGCTGGAGCAAGGGCCCAAAAGTGAGCCCATTTGGGCTGAACCGAAGCCAAAGTGGTGACTTAGTCAGCAGGTCAGGGTTACTAAAAGCTGGCTGAGTGAGAGGAGAGATGAGAGGGTAGAAAACATGTTTCATGAAATATTAATGGTAAATAAGTGGAACAAATGTTTATGAAGCCAGAAATATTGAAATGGTTTTATATTTTTGTATGTTACATTTTGACCTATTGTCAGGATTTGGGTATCTTAAGGTTTACTTTTGTATTACTGGTACGGCTATTGTTTCATGTTTCTTGTGTTCCCTGCGTTTAGTTTATTCCCCAGTGTTTAATACGTTTTCTTTTGTTTTTCTGCTCCCTGTGTTCCTTGTGCTATCACTCACTCTCCCTCAGTAGTTCTGTCAGTCTGCGTCAACCACCCACACCTGTCCCTTGTTTGTAATCAGTCACCTGTGTTCATTTTGCAGTCACCCACTGCCTTTAAAACCTGGTCAACTTTTCTCACTTATTCACTGGTTCATTGTCACTCTCATGTGCTGTCCAGTTTTCCTTATGGCTCTCACAATGTGTTCCCTGCAAATCTGGACTTAGTAAGTTTTTATTACTTAATTTCTGTTGCTGCTACGTCAGCTCATATTGATTGTTGTTTCATTTTAATGGAGTAGTTTTTCTTTTGGAGCTCTTTGACTGTCTAACCAACCAACCACTAACCCGGCACTTATGAGTATGATAATCAAATGTTATGATCATCACATCTTCCTACATAACTTCTTAACAGAAATTTTCAGATTTTTCCATAGATTCCAAAACCATTTTTGACATCAAGTCATCTATAAATTTAATGTTTCTGTGGTATAGTTCTATTATCTATATGCTTATGTAAAATTACTGAATGTGTTTTTTGCTCAATTTGACTTTGAGTTTCACAGGGTTTATAATGCAAAACGCCATGTTGTATACTACAAAACGTTGTTTTTTTTCTCTAAAAAAGCTGCTTTGTCTTTTGCTCGTTGCCATGAAAGCCAGGCAATCATGTAACTGTCTGTGTGTGTTTGTTTATCTGCTGGGAAAACCTCTCTTGAGGCACTGAATGAATTTTAATAAAACTCTTAAAAAGTAATCATGGTCTGTAGATCTACAACTGATTAACTTTTAGAGTCAACCTAATTCAAGGCAGCCTTTAGTCAACATAATAAATGGCCATAACTTAGTGAAATTTACAGATACTGAGCAGATACTGATAGTGTGGGGGAAGCTAAAACCCATTAACTCAAACTCCAAGCACTACATATTGCACAACATCTTTGTTTAAAACTTGGGCATTAAATGCTAAGTCAACCTTGTCTGTCAGTTATCAACATTTCTAATAAACCACTGGACAGTTTTTAATGAAACTCTTAGAAAGTAATTGTGGATGTTCATCTACAACAGATTAACTCTTGGGGTCAGCTCAATATAAGGCAGCAACCCTAGATAGTCAACCTTAGCAAACACAAAAATAGATGTAACTCAGTTTCTGGTGGGCAATATGCATTTCTTTGTTACATGTAAAAGGTTTTTGCCAAGACAAAATGTTTTTGATCAGAATCTGACACATTTCTCCCACCTCAAAATTAAAATTTGACTACATGACTTAGATTATTAATGTGGGCAAAAATATTTTGATTGGGATGTCCCAGTAGGTCACATTGTGACCTTGTAAATAACATAGACAAGCAATGTCACAATAAAAAAAGAATACTTACTTTTTCAGTTTCCAGAAGTTGTCAATCCAAGTGTTATATGAAACAAACATCAGTATCATGATGATTATGTTAATTTTTTGTATACAATATAAAAGCCTGGGAACATTAATGTTTTTCCATACTTATTCTGACCTGGAAAATACTACAATCAAAATACATATGTTTAAAGTCTGTGTACATCCCTGTGTTAAACAGGGATGTTGAATTTGGTCATAAATATGAGGGAACTGTGTGGGAGAGGGTGGTTTGCTGTGTTTTGGGAGGAAAAACTGTCCCGGCTGATTAGTCATGAAGGAGGAGTGGGTTTCTGTCTGCTCTCTGCGTGTGATCTGATGGATGAGGAATTTCTTGTGTCACTGCAGCCCTCACATAAAAGTCAGGAAGAGTTGAAAGTTGAGAAGTGGGTCAGTATCTCTCAGGATGAAGAACTTTAAAGGAAGAAACTCAAGGGACCACACATGAATAAGAGGAAGAGCAAAATAAAGGTATTGGCTTATCAAGTGTATGTAGTTACTGGGAAACCGATTTCAGATTGCAGTATGTCATAAGTTAAAATGTAAAACTAACCAAATGAGCATGCACATTTAGTAACTTTGAAGCCTCCAAGCCTCGCATCACTTCCTATAAGATGTTCCAGTTTCTGACTCCTGAGGATTATTGGGTAAAAGTGCAGGGTTTTGTGCACAGGATTTCTTCATGCTGCAACCACCTGCAAAAATACTTTAATTCCCCTAATTCTTTCTACGCCTGCAGCACATAAAGCTGTGAAGACTCCATCCTTTAAAGGAACATCAAGGAACAATCTTTAAAGCAAAATTTTAATATATTTTAGGTGCTGAGATTATTTTTATTTTAATGTTACTTGTGTCTGTAAATGTAAATATTCAGATAATTTTTTTCAGCTTCTGAAATAAAAAAAATCAATAACAATATCAATATTAACAGCTTTATGAGGTGTGATATATTAGTGACTGTGTTAGTTTCTTAATTTATACGAAGCAAAGAAAATCTGCTTATGACAAAGTTTATACAAAAGAATGCCATAGACTTTGGTTGGAAATTTGAAGTGATGTTCAAAACACTGAATTAACAAGAAAAAAATGTATTTTAGAAGAACATTTTGATTTCTTTGCCTTTGATACAGTTTAGTTTTCTCTCAAATATTTATCATTTAACAGATGCAGAAGAAAACCACTAAAATAGCTCCATTGTTGTTTGTGTTTCTTTAGCACAACATCAACATCAATGTTTATCTGCAGTAAAATTACATCATTTTATATGGTCAACATTCAAGCTATGCTTTATGGTTATATGTTGTTTTTTTTTCAAATCCACCCCTTACCTTTCATGTCCAGAGTTCAAAATCCAGTAACTTGCTAAAATGCTGAGCTCAAGACTCAAAACACAAGCTGTAGCTTTATTTTTTTTTCTCATAGTAGCCTTATATGTGGCCAAAAAACAGGAGTGGTGTCAAGAATTCATCTTCAAAGTAAAAATGTGCTGCAGCAGTGGCTTGTTCAACAGTTAGCACTGATTACATGAGCATTACCAGGCTTGAATTTATCTCAGAACGGAAAACTCTGAGTTGAGTCATACGTTGTGGGTGGGGATGAGAAATGATAGGAGCGAGCTTTGGAGAAAAGGCATTTGTAGGAAGGCTCCCAAAAAAAGTCAGATAAAGGCTTTCAAGTGTGTTAACCTCCATAAAGCTGTAATATATCTCGCTAACTCCAGCACAGTTCTCCTGTCTGTTAGCCGTTAGCATGCAGAGCCGTATTTGTTATCACACGGCAACACACCATGGTTATACTCCTGCACTTTTATGGCTGTGCACTTTCTAGTTATTTAAATAGGAAAGATTAAACTGAGACCACTTTCTTCTCAGAGTCATGGGAGAGCAGTCAGAAGGGAACACCTGAGGGAGCTGTACTCATGAGATAAGAGTTATAAAACACTCTTATCAATTAGCACCTGCACAGTGACGGTTAATTCAGCCTGAGCGTGCTCAGATACAAGGTGACTGTTCAGAACTTCATCTTTTGGTTAGTTGGAATATAAGGTGCAGTAAATAATGCAGATTGGGTTTCATAATTTACAAACCTGAGTCTTAATTTGCAGGATTTAGAATCTCATTTTCTCTTTACTCCAGTGTAAGAAAGGCAGACTGACTCTCATGTATGCGCAGTAAAAAGAACAAGTTTACTACACTCTTAACAATAAGCCTGGTTCAACTTACCATTAGCTTTAAAATAACATATTCATTAAATATCAATGTCATTTAAAGAAGAAACATGTATTTTTCACAAGCTGACATGATTTAATGAGGCCATCTTCATCCATCTTCCATCTTCTTCCGCTTATCCAGGGTCGGGTTGTGGGGGCAGCAGCCTAAGCAGGGAGACCCAGACTTCCCTCTCCCCAGCCACTTGGGCCAGCTCCTCCGGGGGAATCCCAAGGCGTTTCCAGGCCAGCCGAGAAACATAGTCCCTCCAGCGTGTCCTGGGTCTTCCTCTGGGCCTCCTCCCGGCCGGACGTGCCTGGAACACCTCACCAGGGAGGCGTCCAGGAGGCATCCTAATCAAATGCCCGAGCCACCTCTCCATGTGGAGAAACAGCGGCTCTACTCTGAGTCCCTCCCGGATGACCGAGCTTCTCACCCTATCTCTAAGGGAGAGCCCAGACACCCTGCAAAGAAAGCTCATTTCAGCTGCTTGTATTCGCAATCTCGTTCTTTCGGTCACTACCCAAAGCTCGTGACCATAGATGTCAGAAGGAACGTAGATCGACCGGTAAATTGAGAGCTTTGCCTTTTGACTCCGCTCTCTCTTCACCTCGAAAGACGAGTACAGTGCTTTACTGTAGACCCTGCACCAATCCGCCTGTCGATCTCCCACTCCATTTTTCCCTCATTCGTGAACAAGACCCCGAGATATTTAAACTCCTACACTTGGGCAGGACATCTTCCCCGACCCGGAGAAGGCACTCCTTTTCCGGCTCAAGACCCTGGCCTCGGATTTGAAGGCACTGATCCTCATCCCAGCCACTTCGCACTCAGCTGCGAACCACTCCAGCGAAAGCTGTAGATCACGACCCGATGAAGCCAGTAGGACCACATCATCTGCAAAAAGCAGAGACACAATCCTAAGGTCACCAAAACGGATCCCCTCAACACCTTGGCTGCACCTAGAAATTCTGTCCATAAACGTTATGAACAGAATTGGTGACAAAGGGCAACCTTGGCAGAGTCCAACTCTCACCGGAAACGAATCCGACTTATTGCCGGCAATGCGGACCAAGCTCTGACACCGGTCATATAGGGACCTAACAGCCGGTACCCGTCAGCTGCTTCTAGAGTCCCACAGGCCAAGAAGGCTCGATAGGACTCCTTCTTCAGCCTGACATGTGTCCAAAACATGCGGCTGCAGATCAAATGAAACGACAACAAAGTCGATCATTGAACTGCGACCTAGGGTGTCCTGGTGCCAAGAGTACATATAGACACCCTTATGTTTGAACATGGTGTTCGTTATGGACAATCCATGACGAGCACAGAAGTCCGACAACAGAACACCGCTCAGGTTCAGATCAGGGGAGCTGTTCCTCCCAACCACACCCCTCCAGGTCTCACTGTCATTGCCCACGTGAGCGTTGAAGTCCCCCAGCAGAACAAGGGAGTCCCCGGGTGGGGCACTCTGCAGTAACTCCTCCAAGGATTTAATGCGATTTAATGAGGCCTCTAATAAATATATGTGACTTGGTTTTAATAGTAAAAGCCTTCTATAAAAGCTGTTTATTAAATTTTAGTCTTTTAAGCTGGTTTCAGGGGCATAGTGAGCTTCCATTTCTCCCCACTTCTGGGTGTTTTGGGAGAAGGGTGTATGGAGACACAAATTACACTATAAAACTCTTGAAGAAAGCCTACATTGCCCTGCCTGACAATCACAACCACAGCAAACCAAGCACTGACCAGAGAGGTTTTATTCTCATAGTTACCTCATTGGCTGTCCCTTTGGCCCCGTTCATGCTGGTTGACAATCACGCTTTATTATTTTTTACCGCAGAATGTCTTGTTCCATTTATAAAGTCTTTAAAAAACTCACATCATGTTTCTCCTGATGTGCTTTAATAATGAAGAGTTTACTGAAGTGAGGCACGAACAAGTTTCCTCTCTGTTTTGATCTGACTTTGATTTGTTCAGGTGTTTTCTTACGGTCCCAGTCAATTATGTAGCAACAAAACTTACTGAAAAGTTTTTCTCTCAAATCATAGACATTGGTTGGATGTTGTTCTGCTGTTTAGTGTTAAATTTTGTCATTCTGTATTTATTTCACAAACCTATGAGCTAGCCCGGAGCTAAAATAAGAACAACCTGGGCAAAGGTCTTTTGTTATGGATGAAAACAATGCATAATGCACGTTCAAAGTCTCTGTCCAATCAAAGTAAAAAACATGTGCCACAGTGAATTTTATTGGCTAAAAAAGTGTTGAGCCAACAAAATAGACTGTTTTGATTAGCTGACTGTCACAATTGGTGGGCACAAAGAGCAAGTGAACTGATTGAATTGATCAGTTTTACTTTTAGTCAAATAAAATGTAAGGTGCCAGCAACTAACAACATATGATCTAGGATCAGTTATGTTGTATCAACTAAATATAAGTGGGGAAAAAAATAACTTCAATCAAAAAAAAAAAGAGAAAAATAAGCAGAAAATCCTTAAAGATCTTAACCCTGCCGTACTTAAGGGAAAGGTGAAGTGAGAGAATAAAAATTATTTTTTTGTGGATTCAGATCAGTGTCTTTATAGGTAGTACTGCTCTAGTCTAAAATTGTTGGCAACTAGTTCAACAGTCTCTAAAATAGTCTAAATTTAAAACGTAAAAAAAACTGTTTGACAAATTTTCTCTCAAAGTACTCACAGAGTTGTTGCGGGCATCTCACATACATTTCAATTTAGTTTAGTAAATTCTAAAGCGGTAGAACTGCATCGTGACGCCTGCACAGAAGCTCATTATGACATCTGAGGCTACAGCATGAATACACAGGTGTTTTAGCTGTCTAACCATAAATAATAATAATTTAGAAATTGCTCCAAATCTGCCTGTCTTTATTTCTAAATTGCACTCCAGTAAATGAAATCTTCGACGTGGGCATTGCTAATACGGCAGGTCAAGGTGGGTACAAAGTGGGCAGAGGTGGACAAGTAAATATTGTTCACAGCCTGGAATAAAGTTTTGCAAGCTGTGCAGACAAAACTAGGCCATAACTTAAAAAAAAATTGGTTGCTCAAATCATACACACACTGATCACAAACTCTCAGAATTTAGTGAGACTGCAGAAGAAAATTTTCTCACAATTTTAAAACATCAACTAGTTTCCAACACTCACAGCCCAATGAGATACTACCCTGAAAATTACAAAACAAGGCTTTATTTTTGACTTTAGAGTTTTTATTTTATTTTGCATGTGGTGGAGAGATGTAATACCTGAAATGCCACAAAAAATAAAAAATAAAAAAACACATTTTAAAACGGTAACAGAAATGTTATTGTTTTTCTTTTCCAGAATGTCTGTTTTACTTAAACTTACTGTAGATGCTAGCTGCATATTTCCAGAAAGATTATAAAATAACTACCGGGATAAGGCTTTTGATTTTTATTTTCAGTTTCCTGAGTGCCTGTTTAAATGGGTGGAAGTCGTCAGGAATCAGTTTTCTTTGAGCCCGTTTTCATCATATAGTCACAGATAATTCTAAACTCTTGATGCTGACTGATGCTGTCAGTATTATTCTCCTGATTATTCCCTGACCCATTTCCATCCCTGCCTGGAGAATCCTCTGGAACAATATGCCCTCTTCTTTGTCAAAGGGCAAACTCATTTTGCACCAAAATTTAAATTGTCTGCCATTTCACTCATGATGTGTTTGATTTTATGTTTTCACAGGAAGAGAGGAGATGAGAAGCATCTCCCCAGTTTCTTTACTAACAGAAATTTTCTTAGATTTTTTCCTCCACTTTGAGCAGAAACAGATTTGAAAGGCTTATGCAGAGAACACAAAGTCATCCCCTCAGAGAGCTGCAGGCACCCACTGTCGTCTGACTCCCTGCAGCTTCTGCAGCTAAATCCTCCCACTAATCTTCAATTAAAACGGCGATAATAGGTGTTTGCCCAACTCGGTGCCCACCACTGCTCCCCGTGCTCCATCCTTCCCTCGTGCAGCCTCCCATCAAATCTGTCACAAAGGTCGCACACACTCACACACATGTGCAGAAACCCTGTCAGACTCCTTCCAAAGTGCCTGAAGGATTGACCTAGATTGAGCCCAGTTCACAAACTAATTTCTGCAAAACACAAAGAAGGATTAGCCGAGATTAAGATGACAAGGTTTTAGGATGGTGAAGGAGCTGGAATAGGCCAATTATAATTAGAGTTTGAACAAAAAACTGGACTGTGGTTAATCTATAGAGGGTTTACTCTGCTTCCAAATAGTTATTTAGCTAATACTGCTGCCTGCAACTGAACCCTAAAAGGATAGTTCTGTTTATCTGAAGTAGGTTTGTGTGAAATACTTCTGTATAGTCAGTATGTTACCTGCATCAAACAGCAGTCAGAAACATCTCAGTTTAGAGAATCAGGGATGAATCTTCATGTGGAGCCAGCCTAAAATCTCCTCAAAACAGGACACAATAAGGCATATTTTTGCAATCTTTAACTACTTCAATCTCATAACCGTTTAAGTAGATTGAACATTTTAAAATAATTTAACACCCATTTATTTTTCTATGAAAGAGTTCTTTTTTATTGTTACTAATACTTTTCATTCTAACAAGACACATGTTTCTACATCTCACTGTATGAATGGTTCCTGCCCAAAGTATCCGTCTGCTGATCGGCATCATCTGTCAGGAGCTGTATTATACTTTTGGAAAATTTACTTTTGGACATTTTATGCATATATTGAAACCAGCTTAACTTCTTTGCATTATTACTAGTTGTTTTTATACAACAAAACCCTTTTCACTTCTTAATTTTCAACTGCACTGCCTGAAATTAATTCAGAAAGTAGCTGCAGGTTAGACCCTGACTACTTGTAAATACTCTACAAACTATTCCTTAAAATGCATGATAGAAGTGTACATGCATGTAGCAGTACATGCACTGATATTGACCAACTTAATCTACCAATCTGATTCAACTATAATAGTGCCAAAGGTGAAATAGTGTTAATAATAACACAAACATGGCTATAACTTACTCAGTTTTAAAGATATTGACCTAAAATTTGGTGTGGTAGTAGCTGAGAATCAGTCTCAACAAACTGAGTTTTACACATTGCACAATATTTTTGCTTAGAACTTTGGCATTACCTGGTGAAGTCAACCTTGTCTGTCTGTTAGCAAAATATTTTATGAGCCATTATACAGATTTTAATGAAACTCTAAAAGTTATCATTGGCTGTACAGTTAAAACTCATTAACATTTGCAGTTAAGCCGATTCAAGATGGTCACTACAGCTTATTCATTTTAGCCAACTGCAGCTCAGTCAATTTTTACAGATATTGAGCTTGTGGTGAGGGTGGTTTTTCTGGGAATTGTTTTGTTGGTGTTTGTGAGTTCTTCCTGGTAGGCGTGGCCAGTCGAGTGATTGACGTCTCGTCAACTCTCCCTCCTCACCTGCAAACAATCTGGCTGATGGCAAGGACAGGTGTATTTAAGGCGGTGGCAGAGACCAGACCAGCGCTGGAGCATTACGTGCTTGTGGTAAAGTCGCTGAGCCTCAGTAAAGAAAGAAAGAAAGAGAGATTTGTTATCCTGAGTTTTATTCACTCTGTTTCGTTTTTGTGCCTCAGGAATTACCTTCTGTCCCGTGGATCCAGTCTGGTTTCCGTTTTCCTTGAGTCCTCTGCTAACGCTCAATACTACCTGCCTTCCGTGCCTGTCTGTCTGCTTCACAAGAACTCCTGGAAGGAAGTACTCACCACTGGAAGGATATTCACCACCGTCCTGGAACTCAAACTCACCACTGCTTGCTTCTCCAAGTGTGGGACCCGCTGCCCTGCTGTAAGAACTTTTAATTACGAACCGTCACTTACCATTCCAAGGTTTCTCGTGTTTTCACTCCGCCATACTTACCGTGTCTTTCACTCTTACAGATCCCGACGTTTCGTCCTGTAGATATTTCTCCTGCACTGTAAATAAATCACTTACCTTAATCTCTTGGTTTTCCTGTGTCTGTCTGCTGCCGGACTGCTCGATAAAGATTCTCTGGTTCCTGACAGAGCTAAGGTTTGAGGGGGTAGTAGCTGAGATTCATCCTCAACACAAACTCAGTAGTAACACGTAACATTACTTACAAACTTTGACCATAGCGTCTATAACTTTGTCCCTTCTCAGCACATAAATATTTTAGCTTAAAAGTCCTGCATGAAAGGCAGGGAGCGATATATATTCCTTCAAGAAATAGGCCTAGGCCTTTGATTTAACTAGGCATTTAAGTATTCTGAGGAGACTTTGTTTTATTTCCTGGCTTAAGGTTTCAGCAAAGCTCCTATAGTTGATGAAATTCTGCATTTTGTTTCAGCTTTGTGGTTCTGTTTCTGCATTCCTGCATTGTGGTTCCTCCAGATTGTACACAGGTTGCTTGCGAGGAGTGGCTCAGCCAGTAATTTCTCCTAACGTGTTCCAGATGTGGGGCTCTTTTGTTGAAATTCGCATCTGCTCTGTTACTGTGCTTCATTCAAACGATGTATTTAACTACTCTGCTTGCACCCTGCACAACTAAAAGTGAGATTAGGAAATCTAATGAATAAAGTAAATTTGAAATTCACACCATCACTTGCAGGTTTTTAAAATCCTGTGATTGTGATTCTTCTTTTGTGTAGATTCTTCTTCCCCAGTATTTCACCTACTTCAGTCAAATGAAGTGTTATGTTATAGAAGCAGTGTTTTCCGACAGGAGCAGCAGCAGACAGAATCACCTTCTACTTTCTGAATAAATTTATTTTGTCTTTCGATGTCTGAGCATTGTGACCATCTATAAAAATACTAGGCATTATACAGGATCCTTGAAGCTGAAGCTGGAAGGAGACCAAGGTTCCCATAGGCTGGTCCCAGTACAAGTTTTAACAGTTTTTATGACTAACCCATCCAAAGATACCAACCTGACACGCGACCACTACTGTGATAAAATTACCAATTGCTGCAATCATTCTAACCAGACCAGTACATTATTTCACTTTAAGTAATTAACTACTTTATATGTCTGCTTAGTCGAACCAGAGCTCTGCTACCAGTGTCTGTAGGTAATTTCACTTAGAATAATAACTTAGGGAGAGGCCATAAACTAGGGGTGGTTGATAAAGTAAAAGTATCATTTTACAATTCTTTTAAAATAAAATAACTGCAATTTTATTACATATTTTACATTGATTTTATAACTGATTTTTCAAGGTAATAAACATCCAAACATTTGTTATAAATTACAACGCAGTAAGACAAAACAAGATTTCTAAACACATTTTAATCAGTTTTGGTACAGCAGTCGTAAACAATGGTGGTTTAACAAGAACAAAAAAGTAATTTATCACTTTAGCACAGATGTGCTTTGATTTGGACATTTTTTTTGACAGCATACACAAATAACAAGACTGAAAAAAGACTGGAAACACCTTTGTAAAATACTAATTTCTATTTAAATTTAGAATTTTGATATGAGCTTTCATTACAATTTTGAAATCCTCTTTGGGCATCAAAATGCTTCCAAAATTGGATATGTTGAACTCCATTCATAATGGCATTTTAGAAGAAACCAACAAAATTGAAGTGTTTAAGTGGTTATTCATAAAACAGTTTCTCTGAAAATATTTTTTCTCCATCTGATTTTGGAAGTATTACTAACCTTCAAGAATTAAAACTTCAAATAAGGAAATTCAGGTTATGCAAAACTACAAGTAAAAAGTTTGACTTGAATAAAAATTGGAGTTTGTACAAAGTATTGGGTCTACAAGTTGTAATATTCACTAAAATTATTAGAACTGTCTGGGTTTTCACCTAAATCATATCTAACATTTTTTGAATCAGACATTTTTATCTCCTTTTAATGTCATTCCAACTGTTGAATTAGAAACATGCATGTTTACATAATTATTGGAGAATTTTTATCCTTGAACTATTTTATTAATGGTTTCCTAAACATTTGTTTACAAAATCAGTTCAGTTTGACTTGTTTTGACTAAGATTAAGCTGTACTGAATTGTTTACTTTTCCCCTGCTCTAGTCATAGACAGTTTCAGTAACAGTATCAGAAAATATATGGAATTCTATCCAATAAACTTATGGTAATCTTAGCTTCATCTCTTTTGTGTGCTCAGAATGGACAAAAGCAAAACAATTTTTAAACATTTTTTGGGGGTGGCATGCCCCCAAACCCTCCCAGCTAGCCCACCTTCTACTTGAATTTAATAGCCTTCTACTATTCTGGAGGAGGAAATCACTTGAGAAGGAAACTTTAAAGAGTCAAAACAAAGTCTGATGAGGAAGCTGTCAATGACTTTGTGCCATAAAGTTCTTGTAAGATGCCAGCCATTATTTTTTCACTTTGGATCTTCTAAAGCTTTTTCTCAGCACATCGGGGACGTGGTTTCTGAGTGACTGTGGCTGACTGAGTGCGTCTGTGGCTGTTTGGAAGTGTGTTTGAGCGTATGTGCGGTTTTCAGTGTTTATGAACGTGTGTGTGGTCCGGTGGAGAACAAAAGCGGACACTCATCAGCAGAGTTGGCGTGTGCAGAACACATTCGGGTCGGGAAAAAGAGGCAGGCTTTCATCTTCAAGCTCGTTGAGACCTCAGTGGGGACCAGATGCCTGAGTCAGGCGAGGAATCCTTTTGTGTGATTAAAACTAAAGGTTTGGGGGTCTCCCGCTGTCAGACCCACAGATAAAACTTCAGAGCCCCCATCAGGGGGTTAGTGGAAACCAATGAAATGCCTCTGAGGCACAGATAACAACCTGCCATGAGGGGAGGCAAGCAACAAATAAAAAAGACTAAATACTAACCAGCTGTGAGGTGTCCTGCATTACTCTGCTAATTACAAACTCAGTGGGCTTTATGAGCCCCATCAACCCCTCCCACTGCCATCCCGGCCTCACCTCTGCTCCGTCTGTAAGTCTGCCGTTTAATTAAAGAGACTGCTAATTGATGAAAGAGGGTGAGAAATGTAGACCACAGTCTGACTTTAAGTGCATATAATGCCTGAGAAATTGGAGTTGTGCAGAACCCTCAACTCATTCATTAGCTGCAGCCTTACATTGCTACACGCTCATCTATCAGCATTAATGTTAGCATTCCACAGTGAACCACTTCTTCTCTGCAAAAGAGATTTTTTTTATTGTTTTCTCAACATTTAACCTCTTCTTTAGGTGCTTTTGGTTTGCAAATGAAGGGCTTAGCCTGGCCTTGTTTATTGGCTGTCAGGTTGAAAGCAGGGCTGACCTTTCACCTGGCAGGTAGTCTGAGGGGATCAGGATGGGTTACACTGCTGAGCATGACTGGGAATAAAGAGTCTGGAGCTTATACTTGAATAAAGATTACAGCAGTCCTGATTCCTAAAAAACATGCTAGTGGTTGGCATAAAATAGTTTTCTGTAAATATTTTTCCCTGCTTTTTCTGTTTTGTGCTGATCTTCATCAGATTGTCAAGACCTTCAAGGTATTTAGGGAAGGTCCTAAGTGGACCAAAAACTAATTTTTAAAAAGTTAAATGAAAGTAATTAATAGCTTGCCTGTCTATAAATAACAGTGCAACATGACTTTGCTTGTTTTCTGTCCAAGCACTGCATTTTGTGCCATAAAAAGAAAATAAAACAAAAAACTTTTTTTTTTTTTCTTTCATGCCGACTTTGGGCAGAATGTCTTCTAACCAGGGTATTTTGTATCCATGTCAGAATCCACAGACCATTAAAACAAAACGAGAGCTCAAGTTTAAATAGATGCTTTGATCAACCATCAGATTTGGAGTTGTAGCCAATGGGCATTTTCTTTAGACTTTCCCACGACTCTTATGGTACGCTAGCAGACCTAGTAAATGATTTATGTAGAAGGTGTGGAGCTTGTGCTGATCCTTCGCATTTAGTGACTCTAAAAATGGCAGAGGGTGGGTATGTTATCAACGCAGAATTATTATCAGTGGAGGTTTTTTTCCAGATGACCTCTCAATAAAAAGATAGCTTTGTTCAAAATGAAGGACATCCAACACTAGAGAGAGTAAAGCTCTTTCAACCCTCTTGTTAGCTGTTTGTTTAGTAGCTGGGAATGATGCACTCGGCTCAGTTTGGTGCAGGAGTGCTCGCTGTTTGGACAAGGAAAGCCGAGTTGAATTTGCAAAGCTCTCAGAACCTTAATTGTTTAATAAAACTGCACAAGAACATTAAAACACATGAAGTCCTCCAAGGACAGTGATTTCCATAAAAACATTTGAAGAAACAAGAAAAAAAAATAATTAAAAATTCATCTAGAAGGGCAAATTTTGGTTATCAAAGAACATCAGCGAGGAGTTAAACAGTTTACATATTTGGCTGGTTTTACTGCTGTGTTGTAGCCTCTTTATTTTTATTTTTTTGTCTGTTTGTTCTTGGTTTTGTTCCCACATACGCACATGCTGCACAAATATTGAAGGAGTGTCCTAAATTTGTTCTGCATGTTGCAGTTCAAGCATCTTGACTTGTTCTGCTTTGTAAAGCCAGTATCACACTGAGCTGCGACTGTTGTCTCGAAATGTTCACAGGTTCTCAATTTCCTTGAGTCGCAGAGGCTCATAGTTTTGTTGCCTGAATTTTGAGCATGTTCAAAACCATTTTCAAATTTTCTATTAAATAAATGACAGTGTTGTCGTGGATGTCTCAAATGCTTATTTAATTTCTATAATTCGTGAGCACTTGATCTTGATTCTGACACCTACCCAAAGCTCTCCTTATGACAGAAGTCATTGAGGTGAAAGCAATGAATGTCCAGATCTACCCACACTAATTATAAATATTTGTTTAACCCTCCTGAAGCTCTTGTAACTGAAAAGAAAAAGAGAAGCCCTTGTAACTTTGGGTCCATTTGATCCAAAGGCCACGGGAGGGTTAAAATAATTAACTTGCCCAAATGTGCCTGTATTCATTGTAGGTGTAGTCCAGTGGATTAAATCTAGGGGAGGCTGCCAGAGATGGGTACAATAGAAGGTGCACAATAAAATGATGTGTACAGCCTAAAATACAGTTTTGCAAGCTGTGCAGACAGTCTTTGCCACTGATCTATATACCCACCCTGCTTTAATTTTAGAACTTAATGTAAATCATAAAAATATTTCAAATGTCAAAAAAATGCTAAAAACCTTTTCAGATTGTGACCCTTTCTTTATAAGCTCATCACACAACAGAGAGGTGGCTTATTTAAACTTTACATACTTTAAAGGACAACTTTATTAGGATACTAATCCTTACCTATTTTTAATGTTGCCGTAACTATAAATCTATTGTTTTACTTCTATCTAGGAGTGGACAATATTTTAACTATATCCAATAAAATGTAATGTTTATTTTTTAACTTACTAGAAGTTTGGCTTTTCTCAGGTACTTCAAATGGTCCTTCCCATATTGAAGATCTCGGCTGACCTGCCGCCTCTGCTCCTGTCCACTCTCTTTTTGAAACCTGTCAGTAGGCAATGTGTTTATTGTCAGAAGCTATGAAACCAGCTTAATCAAAGTTAGCAAGTCTTCTAAGATAACAAATAAACAGAATGAACAGTTTCTAAAGAAAAACATGAGCAGTTTGGATTTCACAGGAGTATTTTCACAGAAGGAAGGAATAAACATAGCTTAATTTGGATGGTGGGAACACCAAGAACACTGACATCTCCGCAGGATCTCGATGTTCCTAATTTAGGAAGTTCATAGAAGTCACCTCGCAACCATCAATATTACTCTGGACTTTCTGAAAGCTACTATTTAGCTGAATAATGCTAGAAATTATTAGCTTTGGGAGTCAATTCAATTAAAGATTTCCATCACAGTTAGTTAAAGCAAACACAAAAATGGCTAAAACTTTGTCATTTTTACACACATTGAGATAAATGTGGTGAGATAGCAGCTGAGACTCATCCCTAAGATACTCCGAGAGCTAACAGATCACACAAGATCCAGGGAAAACTCTGAAGAAAGACAGTATTTTTATTTGCTATGTTTAAGGATGTCATCTAAATTGCAGGTAAATTGTAAAATCAAGACCTGCTGTTGTTTTGTGCAAGACCATTCATTGTGTGACTACATCTCAGTCTAAAACCATGTTGATTGTGATTCATAACGCATACAAAGCTTGACATAGTGAATTTATTATTGAAAAAAGTCACTTAGGTCTTCATTAGGACTTATAGTCAGAAGGTTTGTGCACCAGAAGATCTCCAAATCATTCATAAATAGTTTTAAACATTTGTGTTCCTAAATGAGTTATGTGTCTGCACTGGGGTCTCCTCCCAGTGGTATGCACCTTGAAAACTTCTGAAGGGGAGCACCCTGGAAGCATCCAAATCAGATGTCTGAACCACCTCAGATGACTCCATTCAATATGGAGGAGCAGCAGCTCTACTCTGAGCTCTTCACAAATGATGGAGCTCCTCACCGCAGCAAGGTCTCTCATTATATAAGTTCCACATAGTACAGTCCAACCACTGTCAGTGATCATTTTCCCACAGTGTTTGAATGCATAGAACAGAAAAATCCATTATCAGATTGTATTGCTAATAGCAGTTAGCCTGGTCTCTGAGCACAAGAAAGTCCTTCTAGATCTTGCACCTGAAACAGGGTTAAGTTGGGTGCGATGCAGCGTTACCTAACATCTAAATTTCCTGGGCAAAGTCTCAAGTGAAGCCTTATGGGAAGGGATTTAGTGTAGGGAAAAACAACAATACAAACAGAAGAGAGTTAAAGAGAGCCCCTGAAGAGAGAACCAAAAGCATTTTATCAGAGTGTATAGTGGTGTGTGTTTGCATCTTTTTGAACTGCAACACACAAGGGAAACTTTCACAGATTTCCTACTGGGGGACTGGGACATAATGTAGCTGTATTTCACAAGGATGAAAACTGTTCTGTCTTTCCTCTGCATTCTGCAGACTGTTGTACCTGCAGTGGCCCAGATGAGAAGAATTCACGCAACAAAGCATTTTGTTGGTAAGAAGTGTTCCTTTCAAAAAGCAGGAAGAGCTGCTGCAGAGTGAGATGAGATGGGTTCATTTATTTCTTTGATGTATTTTGTTTAACTGACATTAGAATATGGCAAGCATGTCATGTTACAAGCATGGCATAACCAACTTAACCATAATGCTGTTACATGACAAGTGACATCCAGAGGGGAAGATACCTTCATAAATACCACCATAAGTGATTATTATCAAGGACTTTTAGAAGTATTCTTGTCAAACTGACAAAGGCCAACACAGTTTCTCATGTTGTTTGAAAAGTGCAGCTGACAAGGAAGAGTACACAATAACACACCTACACCCCCCACCTGCGAATTCCTTTCCATAATTAGAAGGCAGAAGTTAATTGATTGTTTTGGCTTCCCGTTCACGTCAAGAGAGAATAATGTTTACCCTGTCCAGACTTCATCTAAGCTATGCTGCTTTAAAGTCAAGTGAGTTTACCTCCTCCACCCACGTAAACTGCTGGGCCCTCCTCTAGCTGCCCCCTGCTTACCCAGCTTCAAACCACGCCCTGGTGAAAATCCATATAACAACAGAAATTGCAGGGCAAATGCTTTTGAGCCGTGCTGATTAAAAGACCCACCAACCCTGTTTCAAAGAGAACATAAACAATATTATGAGCATGCAGCCTGACGTGACTCACCCAAACTGTTATTACATCTTATGAAGCTGCAGAGCGTTTCATCTTTTTGTGGTTTTCAGCAGTCAGATAAGCCTGAGAAAGCTGAGGTAAGATAAGTGGCCTTAAAAGCATCCCTAAGCAGTTAATAAGTGTGTACTAATGACTCCCAAACAGGTCTTATCAACATGGAAAAAAAAAAAATCCTGATAAAGCTGCAGCATTTCCAACGGGTGAAGTAGGGTTTGAAATCTGAACCAGGAGAAATGAGTGAAGATTTTCGGGACCGATGCAATGTGAAGACACAGAAACAACTGCTCAATGAACCACATCAGTTCTTTTATCTTAGGTTTATCCTCATCACACCCTCTCTAAAACCATTCAGCTCTATTTTGGGAAGCTTTTGTTTTCTCTGTCTGTCTCATCTAAACTGTTTTGTCTTCTCTCTCTCACACTCTGTCTCGGGCTTTGAAGCAGCATAACGTGTCTAGAATCCAGTAAAGGAGGATTAAGGGGGATCCCCGATGCTTCTGTCAGGAGATAAGGTGTTCCAGCTCTGCCTCAGATAGGATTCACATAGTTTAGTGACACCAGCTTCATCCTGTTTCCTCCTTCCTGCTGTATTTAAGCTGTCATGAATGGTCTGCAGCCTGAAAGAGTCATAATTAGTTTTATAATGAGCCCTGGGAGCCAACAAGAACTCTCATACTACTAAAAGGTGTGGGTCATCTTTTGACAAATGCTTATGGAACCAAACTACAACCAGCAGTATATGACTAAATGCTGGCAAACAAGTGTAACTCCAATTAACATCATCTCCTTGCTGTTTTTGTTCATGCGTGCATGCATACAAATACACTAAACATACTGTGAGACTGTGAGATAGGTAAAGATGCAAGATAATGCTAGTTAAATCTTACTACAGGTCTGTATTTACAGGTTTGATAAATATCTTGGCTTTGAAGTCAGAATTTGGTCCAGTTTTGGTACAGCAGAGAGATCTTTTAGAACTACCAGTTGACTGTTTTGACTAGAACTGTGCCTTCTGCTTTGTAATTTCCATCCAGACACTGTCTCCTGCCAGATCTGTGCTTGTGTGTTCATAAATCAGGCAAGTTTGCAGAAAATGTTTTTTTTTATCTTCCAATCATGTCTGATGTTGCACACAGCTACCATCAAGGCCTCCTTAATGCTAGATGATGCCTCATTATGCCCTCCATGACTTCTTAGAGCATAACTGAATTGCAGCAAATTTGGAAAATCTCCTTCAGTGTGAAGGCATTCATGATGGTGATACATGCTTAGTACTCAGCAAATAGGGTTGTCCTGCTTTTTCCTGCGTTCCCTGGATGATCTCTTGCACCCTCACCATGCTCTGTATGCCCACCCTGGTACAACCTTCAGTCTGTGTTAGTCTGCAGCTTTGCTCCATAAAATGATGCAGCACTAACCACTGTTTTCACTATCGTTTCACAATCACAGTTGTTGTTTCAACGAAACTCCAGAGAGGCCAGTCCTGCTTCAAATTCTTAATGACCAAGCCAAGCTAGTGTGCACTGCACCACACCATGGTTAAACAACTAAACGTACTTTACCTAGGACCCTGATACACTGCCACCATAATGATAATTCATCATGTCTTCACTACAGAACCTTTGTGCATGCTCAAAATCGCTGCGGACCTATCATGCTTTATCCTATGTAATGGTGAACCCATTATCCCTGAAGAACTCATTAAAGCCCTGCAAAGATTATATATGTTCTGGCAGATTTTTTAATGTTGTAACAGGATCATCATCCAGTGTGAAGGGGGCCAAATTAACTTTTAATAGCCCTATATGTCCATTCATTGTAAGTCGGTGTAGAAGCCTTGGATCGGTCATGGACAACTGTAGCTTGTACTTTCCTATAAAGAGCTAGAAGTATACCACTGTCTAAAATGCCAAAAACTAACACATGTGTTTAAAATGTGTTTAAAATGGTGTAAATGACAGCAGAGTATGATCACATATTCCTACTATGCTGTTTGTTTTGTTGTTGGTGTCTGAACAGTTTTGTCCATCAGTTCTTGATGCTTATTGCAAATTTTTTCTAAGTCACATACTCAAAATGCAGTATTCTTAATTGAGCTGCAACATTTCCATGTATTTTGTTTTTTTTTTATTTTTATTCTTTTCAAAGCTGTGGGATGTGAAAACAGACAAAACTTGTGATGAATCAAAACAGAAAAATAATATAAAGAATCTGTTAATAAGTTTTACACATTTGGCTATAGAAACCTTTAACATAACTCAAAGTCCATACAAATTACAAACTATACAGAAGCAGAAAAGTGATACAGGTATACAGTAATTACTCACATGAAGAATAAAAATACAGTATTTTTGAATGTAGACAAAAGATGCGTATAAATGTAGGACAATGTTCATTTCTTTGTTTATAGGCTTTGTCCACTAAGACGAGGCACAACAATTTAAATTTTTTAATGACTTGTTAGGGCGGAATTTGTAATTATTGTGGCATTTAGGAGGAAATTAAAAATTGTTCCATTATTGTTACATTTGATTAAGACATTTACATCTACCAATGGTGCAATTTGTCTACTTTGTAGTCCACCATTCTTTCTCAAGAAAAAAAAAATTGGAGAGGCCTTGTTTTGTTGTTTGGAAGTAGCCTGGTTGTATCCTGCTTTAAATTTCCACCTCAGTTCCAACATCATTCAGTCACTATTGATGTAGAAACTGAAATAAAATCTGTAACAAAAAGATGTAAACAAAACAAAAAAACAAAACTATAGCAACATTGTCAGAGCCTTCTAATTGTGTTGATCTTCTGTTTACAAATCTTTATTTTCCAGTCTTCTTTCACTTGTGAACACAGGCTTTTCAACGCTATCTTTTATTTTTGTTTCTAAAAATATCCCCATAAACACAACACCAATTCTAAAAATGTATTCATTCACACAAAAAGACCAAAAGTGATCCAAATCACGTGATCCGCTTGTAACTATGCCACTAAAGGAAATTAAAAAACAGGAAACAAGGTGTGGAGTATGTGCATAAAATTTGCACAGTGGGTACAAACTGCAAACACCAAACCCCCTTCCCCATCTAGTTCTTTATTTTGAGTCAAGTATGTGGTGTATATTACTGTTTATTCGCCTTGTCTGCTAATTGAAGTAATGCAGGATATGAAGGTTTTGCTGTAGTTGAGCAGTTTGGTTCTGTAGCATTGTCAGCATGAACACAAGCATGAAATTTGCCATTATTGTTGTTGTTATGTCTGACACACTTGGGTTGTAGGTCAGGTTAGAGGTGGCTGATATTGTAGGCTGCCTACATGAAAACACAAGGGTGGTGTTTCAAGATTTTTTTCACTCACTGGAACCCATATTCAAAAAATACATTTTTGGATTCTAAATAGCCATTTCTGTATTGACACAAGGCTGAAACAATTAAAAACTTTGACATATTCACAAAATGTTGTTCCCATGAGAATGACCCCTAAATTGACTGCGACAGAAAAAAACTGAAAAAACTAAACAAAACAAGCAAATAAAGGAGGCAAGCTCAGGTTGTGCATTTAAAAACTCATTTATTTGGGACTATATTAATAAAAATAATTGAATACCATTAGTCAATACCTTTAAATCTCATAAATAAAGAAACTGAACACATTCCCTTTCATAGGTTTGTTGTCTGTAAAAGTCAGTTAAGTTCCAAAGCAGTCGAGAGGCCAGGATAGCCAAGGTCAGTCACGTATTTGTTGCTCCCTTGTGATTCGTTAATTACAGCTCTTTTCAAAATGTCCTTACCTGATTAGAAATCACTTAGGGTGATGTTAAAGCAGTAAATTAGCTTCTGCCAGCAGAGCACCTCAATCAGCATGGTATCTATCCATAAATTCAAAGGACGGGGTTAGTGGATTTTCCACAGAGAAGGCTACAGTAATGACTCAAGTGGGAGACAAAAGGACAAAAAAAATAAAAGGGTGAGAGAAGTGCAGAGCCATTGTACATGTGTGTGGACCTCCTCAGAGTTAATTACCTCTCATCCATTTTCATCCAGCCTTCCCACGATAGCACGAGGACAAGGGGCATCCCGTGGAGGATAAACAGAGGACTAACAAAGACGTATTAGTCACAGACCAAATTAACTGAAAGAAACTTATTCAAAAACATTCCGAGATAAGAGTTGAAAGTTTAACTCTGAAGACAAAACTCAGAAATCCACATTCTGAAAGCAGGAAACATCTCTGCAGGCATTTCCCTGTGTTATCCTGCAAATCAAAGAGCTAAGATAAGGAAAGATCATCTTTTTTTTTGGTAGTCCAGTCTTTATCCTGTTATCTCCTGAGTCTGCCTCATGGTTCTGATAAATAGAACAAGTGAGAGTAAATGAGTGAAGCAACAACAGTTAAAATGTAAGGAACTGACACATTTCAAGCTTAAAAAAAATAATCTAAACGTTGTTTAAGTTGCCATAAAAAGATATTTTAGATTTGTAATGTTACCTTTAAAACAAAATAACCCCGCCATGAACAAATCTCCATTCTAAGACATCTGATGGACACATTTCCTTGCCTGAGGCGGACGGTGCAGCTGCCTGAATGCTGATGTAACTCAGGGTCAGAGTGAACACAACTCAGAGGATTGTACTCTCATTTTGAAAGCATCCCTGACACAATCCCACAGTCTGTGTGTCTGGAACCATTTAAGCCACTATATGACTGGGCTTCGATGGCTGAAGACCAGTTGGTGAACAGCATTTATGAGGGAGTCTCCAAAATGTCTCAAACTGTTCCCGGGGGGGGGGGTTCATGTGAGTCGCCCAGATACTACTTCTAACCAGTGGTTCTCAAGTTGTGGGACCCAACCCCAGGGGAGGACAAGTGGGGGGGTGTGACCGCTTCTAACTTTGTTTTTCTGGTCCTAAGTTATGTTTAAATGTCTTTGCGCTACACATACCATGTTTTCATGGTGATTAGATGGACTGGACCACATGCTGCACAGTGTGGAGAATGGGTCCACTCCTTACTCATCAGCTGGCACATGACCCGGATAGAAGTGATGATGCACAGAGATGGAATAGCTTTATTCTCTCTTTCCTGGAGGAGGCATCACCATAAATCAAACAGATGGGAAATCTCTTAATTTTGGAATTACTGTGAAGAGTATAAGATTAAAAAAAAGACCTGTTTGTGCTTCTTTTCTTTTTTTTTTAATTGAACTGTGTTGTTCTTTTTAAATACATTACAAATTGACTCTGCAGAAAGTACTGTGATACTGTTGAACTGTTATAAATTTATATTTGCTTGTCTTTTTGGAGTACAGATTAGACTTTATTGTAAGGGTTATAAAAGTGGATCTACATTTTGTTTTATTTCTATGTTTTATATTGTGACAGCTTCCCTTGTTATTTAAATTATGTGTTGGGGATGATGTTCAGCTATGACTACATATGATTTTAGCTCAGTAACTGTAAAATTAACTTATATACCATTTTTTTTATTTCTACGGTTGATTAGCTGTAGCAGCCATCATTTAGTCATTGGGTTGAGTCCAAATGTATATCAGTTGTAGATGAACATTCAATAATTGCTCATTCAATTTTTGTTTTATGAGACGATTATGCTAATAGTCACACAAACAAAAACACACACACACACACATACACAGACATGAGCAAAAACATTATCACCCATCTTCCCTTTTGGCAGTGAGAGCTGAAAAGGAATGTCTTTACATAAAACATTTGAAGAAATAAATAAGCTCTAATTTTTGGACAATAGAAAATCCAGTTTTTAATTTTAGGTGAAAATGTGTGGAAACTGACAATGTGTTTGTGTGTGCTTGCATGGCTGAGTCGTGGCTGATGCCTGCGTTGCTAGGAAACAACAGTGACATTGTAAGGTAGATTGTTTTTATTGCATCTGGGCCACACATGCAGACTGCCCACGCAAAACACCAGACTGCACCCAGAGGATCCACAGAGCTGAAGGTCAAGCCATCCGCAGCATGGTCTGGATGGGGGTGGGGAACATTGGGGGATAAGGCTACTTCCTGGCAGGCAGGAAGTCCAACTTCCTGTCTTGATTAATAGGGGGAACTGTGGGATCACACAGAGGGGCCTCCCACACACAGAGCCCCCACATTTCACCTTCTGTGTCAACCTTTTTTTTTTCCTCCTAAGTTCTCAGAGTGTTTGAAGAAAAACATGACAACATCACAGTAGAAATGAGAAAAATAAGCATTTTCTAAGAAAAATGTGAAG
Source organism: Kryptolebias marmoratus (assembly GCF_001649575.2). Lineage (NCBI taxonomy): Eukaryota > Metazoa > Chordata > Actinopteri > Cyprinodontiformes > Rivulidae > Kryptolebias > Kryptolebias marmoratus. The sequence continues at coordinate 6,592,158 of NC_051443.1, forward strand.
CTAAGAAATTAATGACTAAATAAAACTAAAAGGTAATAGTTAAAACAATCCAAACAAAAACTGAAAGCTAAAACAGACAGGAAAATAGCTGAAAGGGTAAACCATCAGAAAAGTACCTAAAATTAACAATTGACAGACAAGTAGATAAAAACTAAAATGTTCAAATCTATAGTTTAAAACAAAAACCAGCAAACTAGTGGCTAAAAGCTAAAATCAGCAACACAGCTGCTAGAAGCTAAAACAAAAAGAACAGTAGCTAAAAGCTCATCAAAAATGTGGTCACATTTAACCTGCTTATTACTCTTTTTTACTTTTTTTTTTACTATTTTGTTTTCATTGTACTTTCATTTGTTTTTTTATGTACTTTTATGATCTTACTATTTTATATGTGCTGTAAGCTTTTGTGTGTTTCTGCATTTTACTTCATTTTATTACTTTTTAGGTGTTTTACCATACCTGAATGTGCACCTGTCAATGTGCTAAATACAGCACATTGACAGGGAAAATCCATGTTCTTTAATGTGAAAGGTCCCTTTTAAATAAAACAATAAACCAGCAAAACACTAGCTAAAAGCGACTAAAACTAATAACCAAAAGCTAAAACTTGGGAAACAGTAGCTAAAACGTATGCACATAGATTTTAAGGATTTTGAGAAATATTAGTGGATTTTGTTGAGAAAAACAATGTAAAACAAAGTTTAATATTTCAAAAAGAATAAAAGTTCCAAAAATCAAAAGCCTTAGCTGTAATGTCCTGAATGGCTGAAATAGCTCAAAGTATGCTGAAATAGTCAGTCCAAAAAGAAAAAAAAAAAAAAAACAGGGAAGAAACTACGAACATGAAAACAATAGGGTGAAAACCGATTCAACATTTACACATTACTGATTATCAAAAACACATATATTTTTTAAGCTTTGTCTCCCTAGAGTGTTTTTTGTTTGTATAGGGTTTAGGACCCAGAAAAACTGGTGTTTCTCAAACACGTGTCACTGGTCAGGAGTGGTGTCAGGATAAAGAATGTAAACAGTGAAGAGGAGTCCTCGGACCAAGCTGTGATGACCTCTGCAATCACTCACCGATCAGACGCTACAAGCCAGGGATCGTCAGAAGTTTACAACAAATTTCACCGATGAACTGACGGGGAAGGCAGGTCCAGAAGGATGGGGGGTGGAGGAGAACAGGGAAAAGTGCTTTTTAAGATTTCATTGTCTCCACCCCCCACACTTTGCAGATAAAGGTTGCTGTTGCCAAGGTGACTCGACAGAGAAAGGGAAAGTATCTGGCTGTTTCGCCTGTTCTTGTGCAGGAAGCTCAGAAGCCAGAGGCATAGATAAGATGATTTCAACCTCCCCAACCCCCCTCCTCAGAACAAAACCTGTATGCATGATATACTGCTCTAAATACCTCTGAACACAGGCTGCTGGATTCATCTGAAAGCTGTCTAAATATGCAAAACATGCAGTAATGAGAATGTTCCCCACCAAATTTATTACATGGAGAGAAATGATTTTAAAAAATACAGAGGCATATAGTCAAGAGGAAAAAACTCTTGTTTATTAGCCATGAATTTCACATTGTGAAAAAATGACATGTACAAAATAACGCCATAAAAATAGAAAAGAAACTTTAACATTACGAGAAAAAGAAAAAAAAAAAGAAAAAAGTGATGCACGCTGACAGGTGTTTCTTTTCTGTCTAATTTACATCATTATGTGACACGAGGTACCAGGTTCTGGTCTGAAGCAGCTGGACTTTCGGATAAAACCGGAGATAAGATGAGGGAAAGGGGGAGAACAGGGGAAATGCCACTCAGCAATTAGGTGCAAATTGAAGGGGCATTCACTGCTGGCTGTTGCCAGGGAAACTTGTTTTCGATGGGAAGGAAAACGCTCCTTTCTGATTGGAGGGACTGGAGCCTCTTAGTTCAGTGGTTGGATGTGGTCAACATCATGGAGCCACAATAGTCTCTGTAGAAGTCTTCAAATTCACAATAGTAGGAATTTCTGAGCGGCTGGAGGAGCTGGAACAGATTTTCAGGACTGTTTATCACATGATGTGACACGTAAGTTTATTAAAGTAGGAACATCTGAAACTAAATATACATATTTTGTCAGCAAATAACCTTGAACAGATGGAACATGTTGATGTTCAGGTCATGGAGACAGACACAAGACAAAAACACTAATCAAAGTTTGCAAATCTTTTAAGACATTTGCTGCTTTTTGGTCTACAGGAACTTGCAAATATTCATTTATTTTCTCTTTTTTTTTCCTTGATGTGCACCAGTGACACTATGGTGAAAAGCACTGTGGTGTCTGCCCTTCACAATGCACAGCCTTTTGGACAGAACACTCAACTGAACGGTTAAACAGACGATGGGTCAGGGAGCCATGTTAGAACATGTGACATTCCTCCAGCTGGACCCTGGGACAGCTGAAACCACTCTCAAATTCTTCACCACACCAAGATGTCCCTGGAACCTAATGGGTCACACACTGTAGTTTATTCATTAATAAGTACAGAGTGGGCTGATTTCAGGTACATCCTGACCCAGATTCTGTTTATTTGGGTCAGGACCCTTAGATCATCTGCCTAATTTCATCAGAAATCTGTCAATTTTTACTTTCACTCACTTGGAAATAAATAAAAGCCCCGAAAATATGCCTCTTAGGGGCTGTTCAGATTTGTGGCTAAATTCCATTTTAACTATTGCACTGCAATGGGATATCACTAAATACAGGTGTGAATGACCTCAGCGCACACTGAAAACGCTTCACTGGTAGTCTGGACCACTTTGATCCACATACATTTGGTTTTCTGAACATAATCTGTCCTGATTCTCGATGCAGAACCTACTGAACTACCATCAAAAGCAGCAGAGTTATTACCTGATCGTCTCAGGGCAAAGAAAACGAAAGTCTTCTCAACTGCCTCATGATTAAAGATAATTAAACACTGATTATTGGGAATTTTCAGAAGATATGGCTTTTTTTCTTTTTGATCATTCTGTTTTGTTTTATTTTGTGGCTAAAAGTTTTAATAAAAATGGGTTTTTTTAAATCCTTAATAAAAAGGTCTGCTTTGTCAGAATTCTATTAATCAGAGTGGAGCAGGTTGCAGTGTGGTGAGTTTCTATTTAGTTTAATGTTTGTTCTGATTGCTTTAGAGCTGGTTGGACCTGCTGTGGACACTGCAAGCTATATTGTGTCATGTAAATCACAAGAAAGCAGTCTAAGCAATGTTATGTTGAACTATATTTACCTAATTAAACACAGTGCTGATGTTATGTTCGTGGTGTATTGTTTTACTGTGGTGAATTTTTACAGGTTAAAATCTTCAGTCTGCTCTGACACTGAGCTCTATGAAGTTACTAATCATTATATGCTCCTTCATTTTTCTTATATTGCATCTGTCAGGTAATTAAGCTTATCAAGAGTTAACTACTGCTAAAATTAGATTTAAATGGTTTTGAACTTGAAATTATTAATATTGTTCGGTTGTCTGAATGTCATTTGTCATTTTTACAGAAACATCAGCTGTCACACTGATCTGACAGCTCTCAGTGTGACGTGGCTGTGTGTATCTGCATCCAGGAAGGGTAACTGATCTCAAAAACATTTTGGGGTTCAGATCAACCGGCCAGGTGTGAGTGCATTCAATCAGAGCTGAACACTTGCAATCAAATGACCCACGAGGATTACAAACGACAAGTCTGAACAGCCTCATAAAGAACAAGTTTCTTTGAGAAAAGACTGAAGTGTGCAAAATGCAGCCCACTGAGACCAAATAAAACAACACCTGGCCATGCATGACATAACCCAAACATACATTCACGTATGAACACAGACAGAGAAGAAATAAATATAGAGTTTGACATATTAACATAACAGAGTTATCATATAAATTAAGACTAGATTGCAGCACGTTTAAGAAGAAACAGATCATTTCCCAGTTTGGGTGTTAATGTGACAGCATTTCTGATGAGTCCATGCCGGTTTTACTGAACCACGATGAGTGGACATGCTTTAAAAGGGTTTCAGCTATGACTCAGCAAGTGAGGCGCCACTTTGATCAGAAGAACAGAAGCACAGCCGGTCTTTTACAGCGTTAAGCCTAATGTGGCGGTGTTCCCAATCCAAACACCAAATATGGATCAGGGAAGGCATTAACACATAGCTGCAAAACAGCAAACATGTAAGGCCATGGCCTTGAGGCACCTCAACCCCCTTGGCCACGCACAGATCCGCCCGGATCCTCCTCATCCTCGGCTGGTGTTGATCCTCAACACCTCCTGACTGGCAGTGACAGACAACTGCCAAAACCTTCATAGGAGGAAGGTGAAAAAGGTTTGTTTCTGTGTCCAAAGCACAAATCAGAAACTGCTTAGGTGGTATCTCACTGTTGGAGGCTAGTTGGCAACTCAAAATTGTGAGAAAATAGGTGGAATTTCCGTTGCGGTCTGAATTCAGAGAGTTTGCAACCAAATATCTATTGAGTCGTGCAGCCACGTTTTGAATGGCCAAGTCTTGGAAATCAGCATATTGTCATGTCCACATCTTGCAAAACTGCATTTCTGTCCATGCACATTGTTTTGTAGTTCACCTTTGTCCACATTGTCCTTGCGTCCTCCTTGGCAGCCAACCTACATTTATGATTTAATCAACTGAGGCACACTTAATAATAATATTATTATTTATCAACAGTGTGGATTTTAGACCAGGACATTTGTCTCAGATGTTTTTTTTGTCAGAGGAGAGCTTCCATGCAGGTGTCAAAATACAAATCTAGACATTTTGGAGATGCCCATGACAAAATTCAGATGGGTTTGCGATGCCTGTGAGAGACTTTGTGACTATTTTGAAAGCAAACCAGAGCTTTGAGTGGTCAGTAACAATTCAGAAGCTCTATATGAATACGGTCAATTTATCATTTAGAATTACTGAAACTCATTTGAGGAGGATTTAAGACTCCTGTCACTATTTTGAGAGAAAACTTGATGCACATAATTTTTTGGACAGGTTCAAAACTCAAGCAAAAAGGACTGCAACTAACGCAAGGAAACAGAGAACCACATTGTGAGGCATTCTGGAGACTCCATCATAAATGCTGTTTGCCAACTAGTCGCAGCTCAGTGAGATACCACCTTTAGAAACACATGTTGGAAAATAATATAAATTGATATAAACAAAGAAAAAAGGGGGAGAATTGCTCCTTCATTTTGCCTTTTTATGAGTCAAATACACTCAGTCAACTGCTTTAGCACAAGTTCCCCCAAAATCAGTCTGAACAGAACATCCATCATGCTATGTTTTTCTTTTTTTTTCTTTTTCTTTTTTTTGTCAGAGAAAACACCCACACAAATAGTCACAAGCCCGTCATGACTAAAGGAGAGGAATGCAGGTGTTTTTTTAGGATGTGTTTGCAGCGTGAATATGCACACAGGTTCAGAGTCCAGGCCTCACAGAACAAGCAGTGGTCCGTTTGCATGAACTTGTGCACGCCTCAGCCTCCGTCTCGCAAACTGAGCGCAGGTATCTGTACATCGCTGCTCGCCGTCTCTTTCAGAGGAAGAGATCGTGTGCTTCTTCTTCGCAGTCAGGAGACCGGGAGATGATGCAAATCAGAGAAATCTGAGGAGAGGAGAGGAGAGGAGAGGAGAGGAGAACGACTGGTTGAGCAGAGGGATAATGAGATGTAATAAGATGCCCCAGAGCAAACAAACCCAAACAAGTTTAAAGGTGACTTATTAATAATCCAAAGTACATGAACAGAGGAGGACTAAAAGTAAAACAATAACAAACATTTGAGGAGATAAAAATATCCAATTTAAAGCAGATTATCCTTTTCTTTTAAGTTTTGTGACTTGTTTCTCCATTTTTTAAAGATTTTGGGTACATAAAATAAAAACAACTGTACAACAATGATACCAACAAGTATAATAAATAAATCTGCTTATGATTTTAATCACACAATAAGTGTTATCTGATGTCCCTGTTAGCCAACTACACTACACATCTGAGTGCACTTTACTTTCCTGTTTTAAATTATTTATTATCACCTGGCTGCCATGAAAGGTGTCCAATCATGTATATCCTTCTGTGCGTGTGTTTGGGTGTTTGTCTGTTAGCAACATATCTCATCAACCCCTGAAAGGGCTTTAATGAAATTCTCAGAAAGTAATCGTTGGATATACATATACAGCTGATTCACTTTTGGAGGTAACCTGATTCAAGATGGTTGCCACAGCTAACTGAACTTAGCAAACACAGAAATGGCTACTACATTTTTAAAGATACCAAGCTAAAACTTGATGTGGTAGTAGCTGAGAGTCATCCTCAACTCTGAGGGTCAACAGATTGTGTGAGGTCTTAGTTAATAGCAATGTTTTAAATAATTAGATTCATCTCTGTTCGACTGTTAGCAAAATATCTGATGAGACAGATTTTGATGAAATTCTCAGAAAGTAACTGTTCTAGCTTTTTTTTCTTTAAATGTTCTATGGTATAAAATAAAGCTTTCTTAGTATAAACAAAAATATTTAGTTAAATGGATTATTTAAATCTAATGGACAAAGAATAGCTTTATTTGTTCAGTAATCAGAATAATCAAATTAACAGAAGTCATTCTGAAACATAACCCTGTTTTCAGGATCAAAATGGTTTGGTGTCAAATGTTTTTGAGAGTGCCATCTGCCCCCATTAAAAAGTTTTTTGAGAGGAAAAAAACTTAAAAGAAGAAAATCTCACACAAGTTGGAATTGTTCTCCTGGGGAAAAAAAACTGAGAGCACTTCTTTTTTCTCTCACAACTTTAGTCTCTTTCTGTGAGGTCTGACAGACTTCCCTTTCCTTTCATTCCTAAACACTCAGCCTTTTTTCCATTCCTCCACATTTGGTCTATTCACCACATTCAGTAAGTGGACTGTCAGTCGCAATGACAGGCAGGCGAACAAAAAACAAATTCAGTATTAAATAAGTGGCAGGATTATTCACTTCACTGAGGTTTGGATCAGAGATAGTTTAAACCTCCAGTCTGCTTTCAGAGACGAGCCACTGAAAAGGAGGGGAATAATAAATCCTAAAATATATTTCATCTTGTGAGGAGAAGTAACATCACAGGGGTGCAAGCAGTGGAGCTGCTCTGAGCCGTCTCCTAGCATTATCAAACAGGAGATGTGCCGAGTCGGACAGCTGAGAAGTCACTCTGCTTTGCTCTTTTTTTTATTCCCAGGAGGCGAGCTCTGCCAGCCGTTTAAAAAGCAATGTGTGGGGGTATCCGTGTGGGGATCGAGTGATGTGATCGTGACTCTGCAGCGAGCAGAAAGATCAGGTTTGCCAGCTAACTACCCATGCTCCACATACGTCTGGCCTATTTATCATCAGAGCGGGAATGCAGGGTTAGAATGAGGCCATTAGGACAGAGATGGAAGCAGAAGAGACTGTTGGGTCTAAAAACAATAAATCTTCAGCGTGAGGCTATCACAGATGTGTGTCTGTGGTGAGAGGTAATCTATTGGAGTACACTTCAGTAATGAACATTGGCAGATTTGGACCAGTTTTTTTAATTATTATTTATCATTGGTATGTTTTTTTCTGGATGTTTGCTGAATAACCCAATTCTCAAGAATGTAAGTACATTTTTAAAACAATGCCTTATTCATATTTAAATCTAAAATAACTTATTTATTTGTCTAAAAACACAAGCAGGAGTAGGTTGTGCTTTCTCTGTAAACAGCATCTGCTTCAATACACCTGTGCTGTACATATAAGAAAACTACACATGTTGTTATTCACAAAGCAAATACAGCTCTAGAATCACAGAACTTAAATTGAGGTTTGGAAACTCTCACAAAGACTTGCGACTATTTTTTAGGGAAAATTTGTTGCAAGTTTTTATATACTTCCCAAATTCAAGCAATAAGACGACAAACATTTCAAGATTTTTTAGAGACTCCCTCGCAAAAGTCGTTCGTAAACTAGTCTCCAACAGTCGCAGCCTTGTCAGATACTAGATTTATACTCTCACTTCCCCTGCTGTCACTCCTCTCAGTCACCTCTTCTTGTAACTCATAATGAATGGTTTATCTAAACGTGTGAGTCGAAAGCTACCCCTCTTCGTACCCTGTGTAAAGACCAGAACCTCATCAAAGGAGGGCGACAGAGTGGATTAACCTCGCCAGGGTTTTGCAGCACGCTGCCGCTCAATTGTCTAATTGGCAGCCCACTTTTTTCCCCACTCAGAGAGACTCCCCCCACAGGAGCCATAAAAGTATCCTATTCTTTTTCAATTACCTTCTCTCTTCTTCCGCCTCTCCCCGTAGCCTCAGAGCTCACTGAGCTAACTTTCAGAAACCTTGATCAATTTTTCTCTGCAGGTCTACCCTCCTTCTGATCTTCTTTTACTCAACAGTTCCGGTTTACGAATAGAATCAAAGTGGTTTGGTTTGAAATGATTCAAAAACCAACAGCACTATTAGAGACGTGAGGTGTTGATCTTACCAAACAGAGAGGATGCAGATCGACAGTTTGTGATTCAAGCTGGCAGATGTTTCCATGTGCTGACAAAAGCGGTAGGAATGAGCGAGTATGGAACCGTTGTGATGCTGTTCCATGCATCAAGCGTGGGGTCGTAGCAGTCCAGAGTTTTACACCGCTGTGTGCCAAAGTATCCGCCCACTACGTACAGTTTGTTTCCCGATGCTACAGCTTGGCAGCTCATCCTCTTGGCAGTCACGTCACCCACTTTAGTCCACTGGTAGTTCTCACTGCTGAACTTATAGGCAGAACAGGCTGAGAACTCTGTGTCGCCACCCATGACAAAGATCTGGTTTCCCAGAACAGCAGCAGCTGTGTAACGCCACGGTTGGGGGCAAGATGCTGGCACAGTCCACCGGTTCTCCTGTGGATCGTAGCACTGCACCTTGGGGAGTTTGTCGTGGGTGACACTGGTGCCTCCGAAGGCAAACAACTTAAGCTTTACGCTGACCACTGCTGCATTGCTCACACCCTCTCTGAGGGGTGCCACCATAGTCCACTTGTTGGCCACCGGGTCGAACTGCTCCACCTGTTTGAGTGAGACAGATGGAGAGGCTGGGAGACAGCCAGTGGCTGCAGTGTGTCCTCCCACAACGTAGAGGCAGTGTTTGAGCTCAGCAGAGCCGTGACCGAACCTGGCAATGAGCATGGGCGCTGCCTTCGACCACTCCTCATGAACGGTGTCGTAGACCCAGACATCTTTGGACACGCCGTTCTCCGAGCCTCTCCCACCAGTGATGTACACTTTACAACCAATGGCACAGGCGCTGAACTCCTTCCTGGGACTGGGGATGTCAGCTTTTGGGATTATCTCTTTGGCCTTCTGATCCACCAGGTACAACTTATCACACATGAAAGTCTGCCCGCCAAGAAGAAAGAGAGCGTGGCTGGTTTTTCTTGGTCGAGCACAAGGACTATTGACAACACCGTCATTCTGGAGGATCTTCAGCTTACAGCGGATAGCTTCATCTACCAGTTCCTTGCTCTTTGCCTGGGCGTTGATCAGCTCTTCTGTTGAAACGTTCTCCATCAGGAAGATGGCCGGTAGCAGAGCAAGGCGGACTGTTCTCAGGAGCTCTGGAAGATGACAGTGCCTCCTCTCTAAGTCATAGTTGATCCAATTAAGAGCAGCTTCATAGACTAGTCTCTCGTCTTCTGTCTCAAGCTCCTCGTGTGATAAAAGCTGCACTACCATATCTTTGGGCAGTTGGAGGAAGTCCTCTGTCTTGCAAATGGCAGGGAAGTTGCTCAGACACATGCCCCAGGAGAGCTCTGACAGCTTTGTACACTGGTGGGCGTCAGACAGCAACAGCATGCCGAGACAGTTGGACGGGTGAAGATTCCTTTCCAAGAATTCAGCGCAGGCATCACGGATGTCCTGAAACTCCAGCATGTCCCCGGCCTCCAGCAGTGACTCTGCATTCTCCTCGTTGATAACCACTCGTGACGAGTACGCATAATCGAGCAGGAGCTCTAAAACCTCCGGATGGATGGAGTCTCGGAAGTCCACCTCACTGGCCTGGCTCTCCCTTAGTCCACCGCTAAACATGGCCTCGAAGTAGCGGCTGCACGCAGCCAACACGGCTCGATGGCAAGGGAAAGAGCGGCTGCCAGCATGAAGGAGGACGTCCGTAAAAAGCCTCTGCTGCCGTAGGGCGTTGAGGTGCATGAGGACGCTGTCGGCGTAGGAGGACTTGTGAAAAAGGTAGATGTTCATGGAGCCGGTGCTGGCTCTGGATTTTCGGTTCTCGTGGACACACACAGACATTTTCATTGAATCCTGAAATGAAGAAGAAAAGAAAGGAAAGAATTCTTTATTCATCTGATCAATAACAATCCACGAGGAATGAGGTCTGAAACACACCATTAATCTTCTTTTACAACACAGCAGATGTCATTTTTTACCTTTTCAATAAACCCACTAATTGTTGTTGAAAATGAGGCTAAATTGTGTTTTTAGAAACTAGATCATTTATCTTCATGGTTAGTCATGAAGCACATATTAATCAGCTGGTAAAATGGGACTAATTTGCCTAACAAATTTCATTCTGAGCAGTGACTGCTTCACATGGAAACACTGGGATGCTGAAGCAGAAAGATTGAGTCGTTCTGTGCAAAGAGGCAGAAAGAGATGCATAACGTGAATTTTCTAAAGAAAGAATTACAACACTCACCAAGAGAAATAAAACAAAGAAATGGATTAAGTGAAGAAAAACGACAAAAGTGCATTCATCTTGTGACTATGAGGACCAAGGGATAACTTGTCTTCCTCCGAGTCTTCAGCTTCGAGCAGCAATAATCCTCCATTTTCAGAGATCATGTGATTTACAAAAAAGTGTCATTTTGCAGAGAACTCTTTAGGAACAGAGGAAACAGACAATAGTTCTCTATTTGTCCTCCAAAACAAAATCCCACCTCCCATCTTCAGTGTCTCCAGCCTTTAAGTTCACTGTCATTCCTTATTTTCAAACCTCTCATCTTGTTTTTGATGTATAGAAGTACTGAGTGGGAAGTCGTGAATTCATCAATTTTAAAACAATTGTTTGACTCAGTATTTTAAAGTGGTTTTTTTTTTATTCTCATCACTGAAGGTGGCAGGGTGATTATGTATTTGACCGTATCTGTGAGTGTGTGTGTGTGTGTGTGTATTTGACTGTCTGTTAACAAAATTTTTCATGAACCACTGGATTAGAAAGTACTAATTGGACATACATCTACAACCGATTACTTCTGGAGTCACCATTCAAAAGGGCTGTGACAGCAAAGCAACCTCAGCAAATGCAAAAATAACTATAGTTCAGTCCATATGGAGCTAAGGTTTGCTGTTGTGGTAGGTGAGAGTCATTAACAACACATTCTCTGAGCACTACATCTTTGCTTAAAACTTTGGCCTTAATTTCCAGAGCCATCTTAGTTTGTCTGTTCACAAAATATCTCATGAATCACTGGATAGATTTTAGTTAACCCCCTGAAAAGTAATCATTGAATTTACATCTACAACTCATTAACTTTTGGAGTCAATCTGAATGAAGATGGCTTCCACAGCTAATCAGCAGTAGCCAAGACAAAAACAGCTACATCAGTAATAAATTTAAAGATCCTGAGCTAAAATTTGCTGTAGTAGCTGAGACTTGTCAAAAATATTGTCTGAGCAGTAACGCATCTTAAGAAATCTCGTAATATCATGCAAAACATAATTTACAAAGTTTGACCAAATGGTTGTAACTCTGTCATTTCATTTTAGCATTTTAATTGTGAAAACACATTTTAATATGGTTGTAGCTTCCTTATTGACAGCAAACAGCTGCAGCCTGTGGTGGGTTTATAACCTGACAGTTACTGCGAATTCCAAAGATTCCAGAGACTGAAGGCAAAGGCGCTTTAGAAATATCCATAAAACCTTTCCAAAACAACCAAATTAAATCTGACTGTGTGGATACCTGATGGATTTTCACCCTGAGAGTTCAAAAGTCCTCGTGTGTCATCAGTGATTCCTCTCTAACTGAGCTACAGAGGGGAGAGGACAGTTTCCATTTTCTATAAGTTGCATCAGCTGCCGAAAACCCCTCAGAACGCAGAGAAAAGGAAATGGAGCTTGTAGGAACACAGGCGCGAAACGGGAGGATTTCTGATTAACTATGTCACTTATACCTTTCACTTTATGTCTCACTTTGAACTTTTCCTTTGAAGTTCATGATGCACAAAGAAAGCAATTTTACATTTTCAGCCGTGAATATTCTGTTTTAATCAAGTTTTTATTAACCACACACCTTCCAAGAGCATATTAAAACCCGCTCAATAAAACAGAGTCATGCACTGTGGCTTTGAACCTAAATTTACATATTATTATTTGCATGTAAAACATAGCACTGCTGTGTTGAAGTGCAGCCTTCCATTGTCAGTAAAACACCTTGTTTCATTATTCAAATCTTATTTGGACTGGTGACATAATTAAACAAGCCAAAATAAATAGTTTTTAAAACAGCTAGCATATCCTTCATGACAGTAAAACGACCCGTTTTAAATCTGTATAGCTCGCCAAGTGTTCTCATTATCATCAAAGGAGTCATGTTGTTATTTGTCAGAAGTTTATGAAACATAAAACCACCCGCAAACTTTGCTCAACAAGATTTATTGCATTCCAGCAGAGACAAACGAGTTATTCGTCATCTGGCGTATGCTCTAATGAGAAGATCCTTTCATGGTCTCTCACCTGCTCTCACACACACCCGCGCACAGGACATTGTACTGACTTCCATCCATATAGCCTATATATATGTATATATATATACATATATATATGTAGCCTAACCCAGACCCTAAAGGTAGTATCTGACTGGGGTGTGACTGTTGGAGACTAAAATCTGCCTTGCTTCATTTCAACAGTGTACTCCAGTAAATAATATCATAAAAGGTGGGTACAAAGTTGGCCGAGGTGGACACAAATGGGCATAGGTGGGCAACAAAGCAATGTGTATGCACATAATATTGTTTAACAAGCTGTGCACATGAAAATAGGCTGTGATTTTTAAATACTGTCAGTGCAAAATGAGGCCACATGGCTTGGTGGTCACAAACACAGAATTCAGTAAGTATGCAACCGGACATTCACCTATTTTCCTCACAATTCTGAGTTGTCTACTAGTCTCCAACAGTCACAGGTCCAGTGAGATACTAATCTAACCCAAAAACTATGTTAGGGCAAGACATTGGTGCCTATAAGACCACTGGTCCTGAAAGGTTAGGTGTTTATACCAGAAAAGGTCCTAAAAAAGGTAACACATACTGCACACGCACACGCACACGCACACGCACACGCACACGCACACGCACACACGGCAGCTCTGGTTTTCTAATTGTAAGTTGTAAGTTGCTTGATTGGAGTAAGTGATCCTAATGAGTCAGGGACTTAATTAGAGAGCTTCTGCATATGTTATTAATCAGTATTTTAATAAATCTGTCTCTCAGCATTTCAGGACTGAGGCCCAGTTGCTGATTAGTAGAAAAACAAGCTCAGTATGAGCTCAGTCAGACAATCTCTGGTGAAATGAACAATACGAATCATAGTGAATAATAACATTTGTTCGTGTTTTAAGAACAAACATGAAATACCCCAGAGTCGTTCTGCCAAGGACCGAACTCATTTTGCTTTTCTTTTATATTGGTTTTATTATTTTAAATGCTTTTGAGTTTTATTATAGCCATTCTGTGTCATTTTGTGGTAATTTATTTAGTTTTTGTTGTCGTTTTGTTTTTCTTTGCAATCACTTTGTCTGTTTATTATTGTTTTTGTCTCATTTTTTCTGATTTAATTTAATAGCTATATTTGTTTCTGGTTATTTTGTGCCTAAATATTTTGTTCGGTTTTTTTTTTTGGTGTGTGTGGTGGGGTGGGGGGGGAGCTGTCTGAATTAAACTTAAGTGAGTTTTTTTGTGGTCCTATTCTTTGGTTGATATGTCACTTATATTAGTCATTTTTGAATAATTAAGGTAAACATTTTAAGTTTTGTCCCATATTTTGGTCCTTTTGCCAACTTTTCTAACCAATCTTCATCTAGTTATCCAGTATTGTACTGGGCTGCATGTCCAAAACATCTTGACTCGTTCACGGGGGTTATTTACTGTTATTTTGTCTGATTTGGGTTATCATGAATTTATTTTGTGACTCCTTGTGCATCTTAATTTGAGTGTCATCCATCCATCCATCCATCCATCCATTTTCTTTACCCGCTTCTCCATTGCAGGTGGCAAGGAGCTGGCGCCTATCATTTCAGTCTCATATTCTGAGGTAAAAGCAGGACCTCTTTGGATCACTCAGGATGGATGTTAGTTCAAGGTGTGAATGGGGGGGAGAGAAAGAATAAAATAAATTCTGCATCACTATTATAGCTAACAGAAGCATAAATGACACATAAATATCACTTTTATGACCCTTTGACCAAACAATTCGTGGTTTGAGTTTTAACTTCCACAGCAAAGTCATTTCCTGTCATGCCTGACTTGTCCGAAATACCAACAGTTTAGAGTGGAGTCCAAAGAACAGTTCATCTACATTTTATTCTCCTCTCATCATTTTATTAGCATCCTGACTCATCGGGAGGATCCGCTTGAATTATAAAAGGTTTAATTTGAATAAATGAATAAATGTGTTTACTCATTTATGCAAACAGTGAAAGGGAAGGCAAATGAGTGGAGAGCAGTAAACCACTTTTACCAGTCAAACAATAAACCCTGGATTAAAGCCTGATCACTCAGAGAAATACATGTTTAAAGATGAATATACTTGGTTACAGATTGGTTCAAATCTTCTATTTATCCCTAAAGGTTATTTAATGTGGTGGAACAGTGGGCCAGTGGTTAGAGCTGTCACCTCCCAGCAATGTTGGGACCTTTCTGGGTAGAGTTTGCACGTTTTCCTTGTGCTCACGCGGGTTTATTCCAGTTAGGTTAACTGGTAACTCTAAATTGTCCCTAGGTGTGAGTGAGAGAGTGAATGGTTGTTTGTCTCATTTGTCTCTATGTGTCCCTGTGATGGACTGGAGACCTGTCCAGGGTGTCCCCCGCCTCTCGCAGTGACTGCTGGAGATAGGCACCAGCTCCCCACGACCAAGAAAGGAGCACAGAGTAAAGAAAATGGATGGATGGATGGTTGTTTAATGTTGAAGCACCTATCAAAGCACAAACCTGAACCAGGTTTTTTTCTTTTAATGAACAACAATTGAAATGGTCTAAATGCAGATTATTACCTGTTGCTCAGATTAACATCACATTCACGAATACAAAAAACATTTCACACCCTCGGTGTGACAAACCTCCTGACATGAATGAATGAAAAGTAAATTCTATACATAAATTAATGAATTAACAATTAGGACCTTACTGAGAACTAACTGACTGTCAGCTGTATTTCTTCCCTAATGGAGAGAGAAAAAAAAATCAATATAGAATAAAATTTGCATCTTCACTAGCCACTCTTTTATTGAAAGAAAAAAATAAACAGTTTCAAAGAAAGCAAATTAATGATGATTTGTTTGTGATATGTTGTGGAGCCCTTTGCACCTTTAATATTTTAATGTTATTGTAGTTTTCTTTCCAAGTAAAGAAGCCAAAACTACAAAACAAAAGCCTGACTCATTTTTTGGGAAAAAAAGTCTTAAGAAAAAATGCTCTTTGTTTAAGTTAATTTCCAAATTTAAAGGGCTAGAAACTGCTCCACAGTAAGGCTAATGGGAACAGTCGCCATAGTCAACATCATCGATTGGAATAATATGTCAATACAAAATTTTTACGACTTTAGCTTTAAATTTCATGAAAGCATCAACTGTAAAAACAACAGTTTTTCTCCGCACCTCCAGTGTGCACTGCATAAGTACCTGTTCGCGTCGCCTAAGCTGCAGTTTCAAACTGTCATGGAGGGCAAAGCAGAGTTTGCGTCTGTAAAAGTGTCGACTTGAACGAGTAATAAAAAGTGTTTAATGGCTGATGGAGTCTAAAACATGGGAGTACTTCAAATTAGATGACAATAAAAGGGATGCTTGTATGTTAACAGCTAAGGTACTAACATTTAAATCAGACAACTTTTTGTATAATGCAAATAAATATTAAATGCATTTCATATATTATGTGAAAAGCACTGGCTAAGTTACCATAGCATTTGTCAATGTTAAAATCTTCATTATTCCATTTTAAATAGTTATTTTTTAGTATTTGCTTCTCTCCTATTTCTGTGGAAAGTCGTGGGAATCATTTATTCCTGCAAAAGGATTTCTCACTACAGTTTGCTGCAGTTCTTACCAACAGTATCCTCGCAATGTGCTAAATATTCAAGCCTTTTTATTTTTAAACACTTAAATAACAAGAGCTTAATTTTATTTACTTGTCATGTCGGAGTTGGCCCTTTAAACCTCTACTTTGTATCTTTGCAGGTCGTCGTTTAAGTTTTATTTTGTAGGAAACTGTAAATGTCAAAGTTGATTGCAAAAAAATTAAATCAAATGAACAAGAAGATGTGATTTTTTGAGTAAATAATCGATAAATTGGCCGACAGATTATTTGAAATAAAAGTAGTTGATAGTAGCAGCCCCTCTCCATAGTTTTTTTCTAATATGTATGTGAGAATTTAATCTGCCCGACTTCCTGAAAGTTCTGCTCTGTTGGACTCAGTCTCCCTGAGGAGGTTTTGTGGACATTTTGTCCCACTGTGTCCTTCTTTCCAGTGAACAGATTAGAGCTCTACAGGCTGAAGAAATAAATATGTACCAGAGTCAGTCCAACGGCGCAAAGTCTGAGCAGACTCAGGCACAGAACCAGCACCCCCCACCCCCCTGGACCCGATCTGAGGACTGTCTGCAGACTTCAGGCTGTTTCAAATCATTGCCAGGTGCTCACAGCCAAGCGTAGCCACAGGAAGAGGGATGGGGAGGGAGACAACTTCAAAAGTAAACACCAGGCTTGCTGGTTCTGAACATCTGATGTAGAACAAAGAGCGCAGAGCTGCAGCTATGGGTCTTTGTGTTTGAAGCAGTTTTTACTCCTCAACAGAACCCGATTTCATATAAAACCCCCTCCAACTGGGTCTAAACGTGGATCAGACAAAAAAGACACCGAGGAGAGCAGGGAGAAAGCAGAACACAACATGTAAACAGCGACAAGAAAATAAGAATAATGTCACCAATCAGCTTCCATACACTGCTCGTGTTTGCTGTTCCAGTGTAACAACGCGTTCAGGAGGTCACAACGGGACGAGTATCTGTCAGTTTTTACCTGTTTGTGTGGAAGCAGGAGTTCAACAGTGCCCGCAGGAGCCCTCGGACATGCTGCTGCTGAAAGAGCCACGATGCAGGCTGCGCCCGGAGAGACCAACTCCTGCTCAGTGCCCGAATCCAGGCGCGCGGAGCCGTCACGACCTGGACGTTTTCCTTGCGCAAATCGGCTGCAAAACCCAGAGGTGTTACAGCGCGAGGAAGTGGAGGAAGAGGGGAGCGTTGGTGTGAGCCGGGTTCAGAGGCTCTCCTTCCCCTCCTGCCACTGCCGTTTCTGCTGCTGCTCCGCTCCGGAGTGCCGCTCCTCCGCCTGCGCTCCCACTCAAATCGATGGGTGTGTTTACAGCCGGGAGGGGGAGGGAAGGGGGGAGGAAACCGAGAGACAAAGAGGGGTATGCATAAAGATGTGGAGGGGAGGAGGGGTCCCTCCAGGCAGGCAGCAGACGCAAACCCCCCTTCCTTCTTAAAAAAAAAAAAAAAAAGGATTATTACTTTTCAGCTAATTAATCAAGATATGGATAAACTTTCAAAAAAACTCCCAACATCCTGACTCCTCTTCAGCACTAAAGTTGATGTTTTACTTCACTGGTTTTGGAGACTTCCTATTTGGACCAACATCTACTGCTGATTAACTTATGAAGTCAACCCGATTCAAGATGGCCGCCACAGCCAATTGTAGGTGGCTAACAGGTGCAACCACTGGGGGCACTCCAGGTTGGATATTGAATGATTTAGCGGTGTCTTCCTGTCGTGTGACCCGCAGTGAGATGTCGGCTGATCGACATAATATGGATCTGATTTTAAAGCATTTTATATTTTTTATTGATAATTTTATGAAAAAAAATGTTTTTTTTCTCATTAGCTTCCATGTCTTTGGACCATGAGATGAAAAATTAACAACATTCATATTCCAAGCACTAAATTTTGTGCACAACCTCGTACACCTGGACCAGTAATTCTGTGTTTGTCTCGTTCCTGTTAAAAGGGAGTTTTTCCTTTCCACTGTCGCCAATGTGCTGCTCAGGATGGGAGACTGCGACAAAGTGAAGATTCAACACAATCTGCTGGCTTCCTTAGATAGATAACTTTTACTAATTGGTGTTTTGTAATGCATGTACATGTTTTTGTATAGTGCCCTGATTTGGCGCTATATAAATAAACTGAATTGATTTGAGTTGAATGAAAACTTCATCATTAACTTTTAGTGTCAGCCCTGTGTGTCTATTAGCATAATTTCTTATAAACCACCGGATGGATTTTAATGAGACTTTCAGAAAGTCATCACTGGGTGTACATCAATAACTGATTAACTGTTGGAAATAATTTAATTCAAGGTAGCTGCCTCACCTAACTGAATTCGGTAAACAGAAAAACAGCTATAACTCAGTCCATTTTACTGGGACTGAGCTAAAATTTTATGTGGTAGTAGCTGAGAGTTGTTCCTTACACATACTTTGAGCGTGACATCTTGTGATATCCCAGGAGTTTACGCAGAACCGTATTTTCAAGGTTTGACTAAAACAGCTACATTTTAGTCCATTCCTTGTGTAAAACTCTAGTATGAAAGACAGTGGGGAATGTGCATTCTTTTTGTAGACTACATCACATACCATAAGTCATATAAATTCACTCATTTGACTATTTTAATGTAAAATAATTCATTCAACCATGCCAGTAACAGTGTTCAGGTGCTGTAGATGGTTATATTTTCAGAGATGGTTTCCTATTTTGTATTAAAAACTAAAGAAACAGCTCTGATCATAGAACCATGAGAGAATTTAAGCTTTTGTTTGTCCTATTCTTAGTGGACTTAACTACAGGGACACATTTCAAACTGATAATAAATAGGAAGTACAGTAACGTTCAGTCCTACACGATTATAAAGACATTGTGGGTTTTGGTTGGGTTAGGTGGAAACAGAAAGTCCAGTTTTATCCCTGACTGTCTTGTGTGAGTCATGTCTGTGGTCCTGTTGGCTGTGACTAAACCCTTGATGATGTCATGTTGTTGTTTTTTGTTTGTTTGTTTGTGATGTGGTGATCCCACAGCTGTTACAGATTCACATCGGCGGTTTCGGGAAAGCAGAAGACCAGCGCTGCTTGACATTCTGCAGCCCCACTCTTCATTAGAGGAACACAGTGAGTGAAGTGTTGTGGACAGGAAGTGGCAGACAAACCTGCAATATGTTTGACAGGAGCGACACCTAGTGGAGAAACGCAAAACAGACTGGAACTGAAAAACAAACATTTTATAAATAAATATTGTGTTTCCTCCAAATTTCTTCCCTTCTACTGTAAGTGCAAACATGAACCACTTTTAGTATTTATTTACAGATATTACTAATAAATAACCAATAAATAACAGATCATTGGTTTATTACAGGGGTCTGCAAAATGTGGGTCTGAGGCCTCATGCAGATCTTTGGTTCCTCTGCACAGTCTTGATAGCTTTGACCAAAAATAACATGGAGATGGATAGTTATATTTAGAACCACAACAGAAAAAGCTAATTGTAGCCACTCTCCTGTCAATTTTCTACAATACATATATTAAAAAGCATTATGTAAGAGAATGATACTATAAAGACAAGGAGCAAACATAACAGTGTGGTAAAAAATGTAATATTTTGAACACATTTACTGCAAGTAAATGTAAAGCAGAAGAAATAAAAAGAAACACCACACAAAGTCCAGTTTTACAGACATATTACTATGTTAAAAAGTATTAAAATCAACTGTTCTGCAAAAATAAGCCAAGTCATAATGAGAACTATAAGAATTAGCAGTAAAGGCTTGTGTTTCTTTCAAACAAAACAAAAGTTTTAAAAGGTATCAGTTGTTATTAGAGACAATTTAGTGAGTCACAATTATGTTCATTCAGATAATTTACTGGAAGATAGATATATGCTTTAGTAATTCAAGGAGGGGCATTTTTTAATTTTCCATGAATATAGTAAGAACTCACACAGACCTCTTTAAATCAGTGGGTAAATTATTCAAATAAAATTAAGGGATTGCCCCCTCTTCACTGGAGTCTGTACCTTTCCTTTTCCAAAAAAAGTAAAAATACTGATAAATGTCAACAGTTAATCTTAGTTCTTTAATGTTGGAATGTAACAACCTAGTTTTTGTATGAAGTATTTATAAAACCCTTAATTATGAATTGCAGTATTTCAGTATTTACATTTATTTCAATGTTCAAGTAGGTTTTACAGCTCGGGACAAATTTTATTTAGTGAGAAAAGAGGCAGCAGTGGCTCTTTTAGTTGTAAAGGTCGCTGACCCCTGGTTTATCATTGTTAGGCTTTGAGTTTTTTTGAGTTAATTTTTGAGTAATCTTTAGTTTTAGATTTATTGTTTTCATTCATGTTTCTGACCCATGTGTTTTGTCTAGTCCTGTGTTTCTTGTGCCATTACGCACTCTCCCTCAGTAGTTTTTCAAGTGATTCTGCCTCACCCATCTGCACCTGTTCGTAGTTAGTATTCACTCACCTGTTTTCACTTCCTTGTCATCAGCTTTTATATTCAGTTCCTGGTTTAATGCCACACTTAGTTAATCACCTTGTGATCCTCTGTATGTTTTTTGCTGTTAGTTTGTTTTGCTGAATGTCAGCCTTTTCTTTTTGTTATTTAATAAATTTGTTTATTTTTGAGGTCCTCGTTTTGGTCTGCATTCTGGGTCCAATCTATCCACCAAACCTGATGTTAATCTGCACAAATAATTAAAGAATGAATATGACAAGGCACTCAGTTGTAAATAAATCATATTGTCTGACAGAGAAACCTGTGGATTAGACTACTGTTCTTGAAAGGTTCTCCCAGAAGATCCGGGTTGTGGAACAATGGACCAGATCTTTACTCTTGCAGAGTTGCTCAGGGGAACTTGAGAGTTGGAGTCTTCAGTCTACTGTACATGTGGTTTGTGGATCGGGAAAAGGCTTATAATGGTGTTCCCTGAGGATTTCTATGGGGAGGAGTGGCTGGGTCATTTTTAAGGACTATCTGGATCCTGTATAACCAAATTACGAGCTGCGCCCACATCTGCAGCACAAAGTCAAGCTCATTCTTAGTGTGAGTTGGACTCCACTAGCGATGTCCCTTGTCTCTGATCCTTTTTGTGGTGTTCCTGTGTTGGACAGGATCTCAAGGCGCAGTCATGGAGTGGAGGGGGTCTAGTTTGGGAACCTCAGGATCTCATCTACATCTATGCTTTTTGCAGATGATGTAGTTCTGTTGGTTTCTTTGGGCAGGGGCAGTCGCAGCCGAGTACGAAGGGGCTGGGATAAGAGTCAGCTCCTTTAAGTTCAAGACGATAGTTTTCAACCTGAAAAAGGTGGAATACTCCTTCCGAGGTGGAGACGAGTCCCTACCTCAAGTGGAGGAGTTTAAATACGTGGGTGTCTTGTTCACAAGTAAAGGTATCACGGAGCTGGAGATGGACCAACAGGTCGGGGCCTCATTACTCCAATCTATCATGGTGGAGGTTGAGCTGGATGGACAGCACAAAAATGGCTCATTGAATTTACAGATATTGAGCTCAAATTTGGTGTGGTAGTAGCTGAGAGTCACCCTCATCTCATACTCCAAGCACTAACAGATGTGAGATCCTTGTTGAAAACTGCCATGTGAGGTGGCAGGCAATAAGTATTTCTTTAAGGAGTGCTTCTTTCTTTTGTTTATTTCTGGCAGTCTCAAGATAAGAATGTAAAACCAGTTGGACATGTTGATGTAATCCCTACCACGTTTAATAGTTTTTCCTGTTCTGGTGGTGAGGTTTTCTTTTTTTCTTTATTTTTTTGTGAATTTGTTCCTGTTTTTAACTCTCTCTCTCTCTCTCTCTCTTTCTTTAGGAGTTTGTTCCAGGTCCACTGTTGCTCTGAACCCACCAGCAGCTGGTACCATTTAAGCTGTCAGCCATGTTTCCACAGGTCATTTAGAAGAAAAGGATTGTTGTTTATCAGCAGCACACTCAGAGACGTCAAGAAGAGAAGAATCTGTCTGCTGAGCTCCAAAACTGGGCTCTGATCTGAACACAAGCACTTCCATGAGGAGTTTTTCACATAAATACATGTGTGCATAAATTCATGTGGTAATATAAAAATGTGTGTATTGTGTTGGTCTATTTTAAATGTTTACATAGCTTCAATGGGGGAAAAAAAACTGTAGATTCAAAATAAAGATTTATTTAGGCTTTCTTCTTACATATGGAGAAATGACTATAGAATATTTAATGTAAAATTTGACATAAAGGGACCTGATGTTTGTTCTGATGGTTTTTTTTCCCCTGCTCCTGGTAGAAGGCACGTGTTTCTTTTCTCTCTGTCTCTCTATCTCCTGAACTGCCCCCCACCCCCTCTCTCTGCCCTGCTTTCTTTTTCGAAGCCTCTTTTTACATATTTTCCAAAAATTTAAGGAATATGGGTCTGATCAGCTGGTTTCTCAACGCAATTGATACAATTTTCTTGACTGGGTGAAGGAGAGTCCAGTCTCGGGATATGTCTCGCTGGATATACAGTGGATTCCTGGCAGGAGTGAAAGACTGTGTACCTACCGACGTGGAGGTTCCTTACATATTTGGGTTTTTGATAACAGGATTTCTGCTCTTTGGACCAGGCAGTTACCTGGATTATCGTCAAATTCATTGATGAGTTCACGGATC